>NW_017681258.1:5669-6666 GCF_001879085.1 Nicotiana attenuata
TTTAGGATCAATGACACTGGACAGATTGGTAATACAAAAAAGAAAAAATAGAAGAAATGCTTAATTTTTTTCATGTAGTTAATATCCAATGATTATCTATATTTACTGAGAAAGTGTAAATTTTAAGATTAGTGTCCGTGCATCCGCGCGGGTACTAATACTAGTACTAATATAAATGGAAAAAATGTACATCATATCTCTTTTTTTGAAACATAAAAACTAAAAGAAGAGGATGTTGATAATTAGGGGAAAATAGAAGTATATGTTATAAATAAAATTTTATTTATGGTGAATGTCTATATTTAGAGAGATTCTAGGTTTATTACTTGGTGGCTAAGTCACCCTCTCCCTATAAATAGAGGGTTCTATTCCATTGTAATTCATCCCAAAGTCAATAAGAATTCTCTCCCTCTACTTTTCTCTGCAATATTCTTCTTCTTCTTTTATTGTTCATAACACGTTATCAGCACGAGACTCTAAACAATTGAGTAGAAGTTTTGGGATTGAGCATAATCATTGTAAATTGTTCCATGAACTTCCTTCATGATTAAATTTTGGATTTAAGGTAAGTATTTTACTGTATTTTTCTCTTCTATTCTATACTTTGATTTTAAATACAAGCAAAGAAAATAAATTTTGATTATAACTCTAATGGAGTTAACATGAAATTATAACCACTCGAGAGTGGTAAAATTTCTCTGTCTTGCCATGATCAAAGTCATGTATGATCGTGAGCACAAGAAGAGAAAACCCGTCCCATTGAAATTGCTCCATTCTTATTCCCTTAAGAGAATGTGATAGCAATATGTGATAAGTCTGAAAGAAGATAAAATTATTACCGTGAATGTATCAATGGATATGGACGTGGCAATAGACAAAATTATAATCGTCATCATTTGTGGTAATGAGAACAATAAGGATTCTCAAAATAATCTTTCACTCTGTGAAAAATATTTGTCATCGATTTGACATGAGATTTTGTAAAGCACATATAGAT
>NW_017681258.1:10765-11600 GCF_001879085.1 Nicotiana attenuata
AGGAGTCCCACATCGGAAATGAGAGGGGGAGTCATGGGCTATATTAGTAGGGCTTGGACCTACATGTGTAGACGCGTTTTGGGGGTAACTTAGTTCCCTGGAAACAAATCCGTGCGGGCTAGGCCCAAAGCGGACAATATCTACACAGTGTTGGGCCGGGTCGTTACAGTTGGTGTCAGAGCCGACTCTCCAGTGTACGATGGGTGGGTACCCACAACGAGGACGTTGTGTCCTTGTTGGTGGGGTGAGTGCAGTGGTAACGTAGTTCAGTGTAGCTCGCAGGAGTCCCACATCGGAAATGAGAGGGGGAGTCCTGGGCTATATTAGTAGGGCTTGGACCTACATGTATAGACGCATTTTGGGGGTAACTTAGTTCCCTGGAAACAAATCCGTGCGGGCTAGGCCCAAAGCGGACAATATCTAGACAGTGTTGGGCCGGGTCGTTACACATTCATTGTCTCAACATTTGATTGTTTTGCAATAAATATGAGTTATTTTTAGGATCAATGACACTGGCAAGATTGGTATCAAAAAAGAAAAAAATAGAAGAAATGCTTAATTTTTTTCATGTAGTTAATATCCAATGATTATCTATATTTACTGAGAAAGTGTAAATTTTAAGATTAGTGTCCGTGCATCCGCGCGGGTACTAATACTAGTACTAATATAAATGGAAAAAATGTACATCATATCTCTTTTTTTGAAACATAAAAACTAAAAGAAGAGGATGTTGATAATTAGGGGGAAATAGAAGTATATGTTATAAATAAAATTTTATTTATGGTGAATGTCTATATTTAGAGAGATTCTAGTATTTATTACTTGGTGGCTAAGT
>NW_017681259.1:0-6671 GCF_001879085.1 Nicotiana attenuata
GAGCTGTGGACTATATATTTGGAATCAAGGCATTTGGAACTCATTTCCAAGAAGCCATCTTATTTTAGTAGTAGAGTTGTTCTAGGAAAGAATTTGTGTAATCAGAAGGAACCTTCAGTTTTATTTTCTTTTTCCAGCCTTTCAGATGTAAAGAACAAGCTAGCACTATCGTTTAGGCCATATGCGTTTGAGTAATATGAAGAAGACTCCATCTATTCCTAGTCCTTCTTGTGATAATTTTTCTATACCTTGTGTTATTTGTCCAATGGCTAGGTAGTCAAAGCTGCCATTTCCAAACAGTTCTATCACTACTAAATCTAGTTTTGAATTAATCCACAGATATACTTGGGGTCCTTACAATACAAACACATATGATGGATACAAATATTCCTAACTATAGTAGATGATTATAGTAGGGGGACTTGGACATATCTTCTTAGCACAAAGTCAAATGCTTTTCTGGTTTTACAATCCTTTTAAGCCATGGTAGAGCGACAATTTCACAGTAAAATTAAAGTCATACGTTCAGACAATGCATTTGAGCTTGGAACAGGAAAGGTACAGGTAGGATATTTTTTTAAACAAGGGATTGTGCATCAGACAACTTGTGTTGGGACCCCCTACAAAATGGAATTGTTGAAAGAAAGCACAAGCATATTTTGGAAATCTCAAGGGCTTTACTATATCAATCACATCTACCAACGAAGTTTTAGGGAGATTGTATGTTGACTGCAACACATTTGATTAACAAGTTTCCTTCAAAGGTACTAAGGTTCAAGACACCTTATAAAATCATATTTAAGGCTAAGCCTAATTATTCCAGACTTATGTGTTTTGGATGTCTATGTTTTGTCTCCACTCTTACATCTCACAGGACAAAGTTTGATCCAAGGGCTTTACCTTGTGTCTTTCTGGGGTATCCACATGGTAAGAAAGGGTACAAAGTTTTTAACTTAAACACACAAAAGACTCTTGTATCTAGGGATGTAGTATTTCATGAAGATATTTATCCTTTTGCCTCTATCAGATCCACAAAAATCCAAAAACCTATTTTTTCTCCTTCAAATTCATCTAAACAGAATATTGATGTTCAAGATTTATTTTCTGGAAATTCAAAAGAGAGATCTGAAGACTCAGGCCATTTTTTGGAACCTAACAACCAAGAAGTTCCTACACCAAATCCTCAAATTGTAAGTAGGAACTCACCTATTACATTCGGAAGATCCACGAGGATTGACAATTCTCCTTCCCATCCAGAAATACGTGTACAAGTGCCAAGTCCTCAACTTGGAAATAGAGAATCACCAGTCATACTTAGAAAGTCCTTAAGAGTAAGTAAAACTTCTTCCTATTTAAATGACTATGTTACTATTGTAGTCTAGTTAACAGATGTAAGGGGTTTTTATTTTCTTTCCCCTGTCACACCCACTTCTTACTCATTTTCTACACTTTTAAGCTCAAATAGAATTTCCTAAATTGCCTTTCAAATGTTCAAGAACCACTAACCTTTAATCAAGCAGCCCATCATCCAAGATAGCAAGAGGCAATACAGAAAGAGATTGATGCATTAGTACAAAATAACACTTGGGATGTAGTTGAACTTCCTCCAAATAAAAAGGCCCTGCCATGCAAATGGGTATACAAGGTTAAACAACATTCAGATGGAAGTATTGAGCGTTTGAAAGCAAGATTAGTCATTAGAGGAGATGTACAACGTGAAGGGATAGATTTCAATGAGACATTCTGTATACGGTGAAATCAGAGAGTCCAATTTCTCGTCACTAAGCCACTCGGAAGATCACCTCGAAGGCTCGAGGCGGCGGAGCCACCTCGAAGGCTCGAGGCCACGGCCGAGTATCTCTCCTCGAGGGTCGACAACGCTCGACTCCAGGGCAGTAATGATCACGATAATGGGGGATACGGGGAGTTCCCAAGACACGTAGCTAGGACTGACACAGCCTAGCGGGCTACTCTAAAACCAAATCAGGGCGTCAGTCAGCCATCCCATCCCCATATCTATGTAATTAATGTATTTTGTACTATACGGGGATTTCCCTCCTATATAAAGGGAGTCCTTGTAATTTTGTAAGGTCTGTTGCTCCAACTGCTCCACATGAATATATAAAAAAGTGCATTCTCTCTGCTCTCTAACATACTTTCTTGTCATTATTGCTTTCATTTATTATCTTCAACTTGTTCATCACTTATTGCTTATCATTGGCCATAAAGAGCCTTCTTCGATTTTATTATAACTATTAGTTACACCCCGATTGCCCCCGATAGTTCATTATCGGGCCACGGAACCGACCTCGAGGCCTCCGTATCGACAAGCTCGAGGCGCCGATTGTCAGCCTCTCGGTTTGATTATCGCCTTATCTTTAGCTCTCGTTTCGTCTCTAAACTTCATACACATAGCATCATCTGCTTAACCGCTAGCATAAAAATAGATCATGTATTTTAGAGTCCCATTAACAAATTTAATTGTTATTACAATTTTCACGGTAAACAGTTTGGCGCCCACCGTGGGGATAAAAATAATAGCAATTATTTTCTTGTTGGTTTCATTACACAACGCAAGTTATCTTTCACGCTTTTTCTTGTCCAAAGATCTTTGATTTCAGGTCGTAATGTCTGATTCAGTAAACAACAATATTGAGAACTACAGAGAGAATGGTGTGGTTGTTCCAGGTGTTGGTAAACCACCACAAAACCTTGAGAACGCACCAGGACCGATTCCGGTGGACGAAGTCTCATGCGACGCTCGGCACGTTGAAATAAGCTCCCACACTAACAGGAGCATAGACCAAGGCGACCAACAAGAAGCCCAAAAAACCCCAGCTCGGGAAGAACGGGAAGTTAGCCTTCATGTTATTTTTGAAATGTTGAAGGCACAACAGCTGGCTATTGCTCAGTTGCAATGTCACCAGAAAACTCCTAGCACGGTAGCACCGGGGACAGCTCCCCCAACCGAACAGGTACCGGAGAGATCAAGCGATAATGGGTCGATAGCCGATCCCGTCATCGTAAAAATGCTCGAGGACCTCAATAGAAGGATCGAATCGGGCGAGGAAATGATAGAAGCCAACGATAAGAAGGTCGAGACTTACAACTCCAGGGTCGACCAAATTCCAGGAGCGCCCCCGATCTTGAAGGGCGTAGACTCAAAGAAGTTCGTGCAGAAGTCTTTCCCACAGGAAGCGGCCCCGAAACCCATTCCAAAGAAGTTCAAAATGCCGGAGCTTCCGAAATACAACGGTACCTCGGACCCCAATGAACATGTTACCACTTATACCTGTGCAGGAAAGGGCAATGACATGAGGGACGACGAGATCGAGTCCGTCCTGCTGAAAAAATTTGGAGAAACACTCTCTAAAGGGGCAATGATGTGGTATCATAACTTGGCCCCAAACTCTATAGACTCATTTGCCATGTTGGCAGATTCCTTCATAAAGGCACATGCCGGGGCCATTAAGGTGGCCACCAGGAAATCCGACGTCTTCAAAATCAAACAAAGGGATAACGAGATACTGCGAGAATTTGTATCTCGCTTTCAAGTGGAAAGAATGGAACTACCGCCGGTCTTCGACGACTGGGCGGTACAGGCCTGCACTCAAGGTCTGAATGAGCAAATCTCGGTAGCTTCGAAGCAGCTAAAAGAGAATCTGGTCGAGTAACCCGTCGTGACTTGGTCGGATGTTCATAACCGATACCAGTCGAAAATCAGGATTGAGGACGATCAGCTGGGAGCCCCCTCGGGCTCGGTGTATCCAAGCTGGCTCCTGGCGAAGGAGCTAAAGCCAAACAAAGAATGATATCAGCCATACATCGAAGACCGAAGGAACTCCCCGAGGCGTAACCCACCTCGAAACGACCGAAGGATAGACCGAGGACAGAATCCTCGGGGACTCATCAACAGAGTCGGATTCGACAGGAACGCAAAACCAGTAGAGGCACCTCGCCTATCAGAATACAACTTCAACATCGATGTATCGGATATTGTCTTCGCCATCAGCAGAATAAAAGATGCCAAGTGGCCCAGGCCTGTGCAATTGGATCCTTCGCAAAGGAATCATAACTTAATGTGTGAATTTCACAACACACATGGCCACAGGACCGAGGATTGCCACCAACTCCGAGAGGAAGTAGCCAGACTACTCAACAAGGGTCATCTCCGGGAATTCCTAAGTGATCGGGCCAAAAACTAGTTTCGAGAAAGAGAGGCGACCAAGAAGAACAAAACGAACGAGCTGCAACATGTCATCCGCATGATCTTGGGAGGCATTGATGCCCCATAAGAACCCGTGATGAGAAGGACAAAAATATCCATCACTAGAGAAAAGCAAACCCGGGGGTACAATCCCGAGGATGACCTCACGTTCAGTGATGAGGACACTGAGACCTTGTCTCAACCTCGCAACGACGCACTTGTAATCTCTTTCCTCGTAAATACATTTCAAGTAAAACGTGTACTCGTGGATCCAGGTAGCTCGGCCAACATTATCAGGTCGAGGGTAATAGAGCGACTCGGATTGCTTGACCAAATCGTGCCCGCCACTCGAGTCCTCAACGGATTCAACATGGCTAGTGAAACGACGAAAGGAGAAATCACCCTCCCGGTCAACATGGCCGGCACGACGCAGAATGTCAAATTCCATGTCATCGAAGGAGACATGAGGTACAACGCCTTGTTCGGGAGACCATGGATACACTGCATGAGAGCAGTACCATCCACCCTCCACCAAATGATGAAATTCTCGACAAAGGATGGGATTAAAACCGTCTACGGGGAACAGCATGCGGCTAGGGAAATGTTCGTTGTGCACGATATAGCACCAACACCGATACCTCCACCCACGAAAGAACCAAAGAATGATCAAACTACATCTTCGGTCAAGCCCGATTAAACAAAACAGAGGATCGTACCGCGTCCTCATCGCAAGCGACTGAGATATATCGGACCCCGTAACATCGCCGGCACATCCCATGCTAAGGTATCACCATCTCCCTTTTTCATTTTATATATCGCACTAACTCTTATGCAGGCGCCCGATCGAAGCAGTCGAGACGCTAATCCAGCTTGAGGACGTTAAGGTTTTAAAGCATCCGTTGCACGCTTTTCCTTCGGCCGAGTTTTTATCCTGAAAAGGGTTTTTACCGGCAAGGTTTTAAACGAGGCAACATCCACATGCTACCTAAGGAAGACTCAACAAGTGTTCAAGGCTTCTTCTGCAATCAACCTCGAACACTGCGGGGCATTCCACCGGAAGGCCATTCATCAAAAAAACCAAGAAACGCCCAATGGGGTCCCAATAGGAAAATAATGTACCGGGCCAAACGGTCGAACGAACCGTGTCCGTATAGTCAGGCCCCCAACGGCGAGGACATGTATACTTGTACCAAGTAATCAAAGAATACCTTTTGTCGAAGCATTTCACACTCCAAAAGAAACTCAGCGTCTTTGCAAAACACGACTCCTCCGTCAAAGCGTCCCGAACACTCGGGGACTGGCGTCCACAATTCAATATCTGAACGACCTCCGGGTCGGGACTCCAAACTCATGAACCCTCAACGAGGCAACATAAAAATCAAAAAATGACTTCAAGGCCGAAAGTGTCCCGAACACTCGGGGACTGGCATCAAAATATCAAAAATCATATGACCTCAGGGTCGAAATCGCCAAAGTCGTAAGCCCTCAATGAGGCAACACCAATCTTACAAGTAAATGGCTCCCGAGCCAAGATGCCCTCGTTAACTCGGGGACTGTCGCCAAGCAACATTCATTACAAAAACCCGAGGCCATAAGACCCCGAGCGGGTAGACTCGGTCTTGTAAGACCTACATAAGGCAACAACAACATCTGTAAGACCTCGAGCAAGGCATGAATCACACTAGTATCAAGTGACAACATCTGTAAGACCTCGAGCAAGGCATGAATCGCACTTGTACCAAGTGGCAACCTCTGTAATACCTCAAGCAAGGCATGAACCATACTTGTACCAAGTATCTACAAACTGTAAGACCTCAACGGCATGAAAATTTTGTATGACCTTGCTAAAGGCATAAACCCGATCTCAAAGCTTAGGCTATATATCGAACTTGTAAGACCCCTAAAAAGGCATACCCTCGATATAGACGCCCAAACTACTTCACTTGGGATAAAAAATGGCTCCGGCCAAGCATAAATGACTACGGTCATAAGGCTGTACCAGCCAAGCTAACGCGACTCGGGGACGCCCGACCGTCGCTATAAAATCACAGGCCTTCAATTACTTCGAATCTACTTCAAAAAGAACCGGTTAAACAGGCTACCCTCGACATAGGCAAAAGAGCTTCGACCATGTCAGCTCCAAATCACAGGCTTCGAGATACTCAGCCTCCGAGCTAAACCTCCTGAGGTGCTCGATCATCGCCTCAAAACGGCTCATAATCGAGGTTCTTCTCGAACCGTCGAAGAGTCAGGCAAAAACTATCGCAAAAGGTCCTTAACGAGGGAGAAATAAAGCCCACATGAAAGGTCGCTTCGACCCAAGGCGTAAGAGCCATTGTCGCCAGCCCACACAAATCTGAAAACTTGAGGGTCGAATGAGCTCGAATCGCAACCTGATTCGGAGACTGAACCCAAATAGTACCTGAAATGCACCAGGCAAAAGCATAAGGCTCAAATGCCAGCT
>NW_017681259.1:10870-11595 GCF_001879085.1 Nicotiana attenuata
TGTTAAAACTAATAGTTCATCATGCTTAGAATTCTAGGATGCCTTAGAACCCAAGCAAAGTTGATGAAGCAGTGGTGTAACTGGTGTTGTTATCTTGTTTCAGTACTAACAAATTTTGTCTTTTGTCTACAGTTAGATTGACTTCCTTTTATTTGGTCTTTCTTTTATTCTAATTCACTTTGATAGATTACCGGTAAAAGAAGGGTTTTTGATTATTTAATATATATATATATATATATATATATTTTTAACGGGTTAACGGATTATCCGTTAAGAAAATTAAATAATCCGCCCCCAAACCAATAAGCCGTTAATAAAAAAAATTCAATCCGTTCCCCGTTCGTTAAACCGTTAACCCGATATCAATAAGCCATTAAGCTTCGGTTTCGGTTCGATTTTGAACACCTCTAACCAAATCCAGTTCCATCGTCAAGATATCAAGAGAAGGTCAGGAAGGGGTCTGTAGAATTAATTAAAAGGATGGCCATTATGTCCTCCACCATGTCAGTGAATATGGCCATCATGCACCTTTGGAATGTGGTGGGTGCGTTGCATAGGCCAAAGGGCATCCTCCGGAAGAATAAATGCCATACGGGCAAGTGAAGGTGGTCTTCTCTCTGTCCTCTGGTGCAATGGAGATCTGATTGTACCCTGAGTACCCATCCAGAAAACAGAAGTGTGACCTCCCTGCCAACCTGTCTAACATCTGATCAATGAAGGGAAGT
>NW_017681260.1:0-11593 GCF_001879085.1 Nicotiana attenuata
ACACATTTTATCTAACGTTGTTGAGATTTGGATTTGGGTCACATAAATGCACACCCGAGTTTAAGGAAATTAATTTAAATTACGCGCCTAAGGCAACTACGCACTTTCAAGTTTGCGAGGGCCATGGAAAATTCAACTAAATGGCACACCTCGATTTCTAAAGGATTAAAATTAATTAAATGAGGGCCATGGATTATGAGATTTTATTTGGCATGGCATGCCTCAAATTATTCCAAAGGGCTTTACCCGACTAAAACAAACTACGGATGTTCATAAGAGATTTTCCTAATCTTTAAAATTATTTTCCCAATACCAAGGACAATGAGTTGTACACTTAACATCTAGCAAATTGAATCCAATCCCAATGTTGGTCCATTAAACGCTAAGAAAATCTCTAAAACTTATCATCTGACCATGGTCTCCCATATCATTATTTTGTAGCTCCTAAGATAAATCTAACGTGAAAGCAAAACTATAAAAATGTTAATGAAACAAATAATAGTAGTGACGTAAGCCCACTTAAACTAATTACATCTAGATATAATTTTCTCAAGCAGTAATTAACAAAACAGTTTTTCTAACATAGATAAATATCTAGAACAACACATTATAAATCAAAATAACAAAACTAAAATATTGATATAAGAAGCATCGAGGAAATCAGTAGACGAGTTGTAAAAGAAGAAACGGACGAACCTTTTTGGACTAAACTTTAGTCACTTTATTGATGCAAAAATCTCCAATATACACGAACTTCAGATGGACTCAATCGAAGCTACGAACATTAACCTCGGCAGACCGAAAGCTCGGAACCAAAACGAAAGGCCAAAAATGCCGAACCCAAATTAATAAAAAATAAAAAAAAAGGCGCGGAAGCAGCTATTTGACATAGAAATTCGGCCGTTTTTTGGTTAAATTCAAGAACGAACTAACAATATGCCTCCTCGCCTATTTTGGTCTCTTGCGACTATTCCAGTTCTCGTGAAGAATGGCGCTGCCAGCTTTTTCGTTTCTTTCTCTCGAGTCTTTTAGCTGCTAGGGTATTTTTGTGTCTTAGGGTATTAGAGTGTAGGAACGACTGATTGTGTGTTTTTAGAGAGTAGGTAAATTTAGGGATTAGGTACTATTATATAGGGGTAGGGATTAGGTTAGAGGTATGGGCCTAGGAATTATGGGCTTGGGATTTACGGGCTAGATCCAAAATTAATCCTAAAAATGGGTTGCTCGAGCCCAAGTTTTATTCTTTCCCCTCGAACGAAATTAAAATACGATCTCTTTTATTAATTAGTCCTACTTAAGTAAAATAACTATTAAAATAAGACTGACCGTTAAAATAAACTATTTTTTTTTGGTATTTTTCAAGATTAAAAATGACTACAACACATTAATGAAACTATTTTTTTTTGTAATTTTCATTTTCTTGTAAATAGAATAAAGTAAAAGAGTCAAAATTACTTAAAATATCTATATTATGCCTAAATTAAATATTTACGTGCTAAAATATGAAAAATCTTGGGGAGGGTCAAAAATCACATGTCTATAGAAATTAATTTTATATATTTTACCCCTATAAGCGTGTCGTCTAAGCAGGCAATGCGATGAAGTAGCAAAGTAATTAATTAGTTAAGTAAAATACTATAGTCATGATATCTAGTTGGGCAGTACACTAAAAGCAATAGAAGCGATTGACCAATTGATTAGTTGGAATCCTATATGCATGGTATCTAGATTAACAAAGCATATGTTATTACATCATATAAGCATGACGTCTAAGTGCACAGTAGTAACATAGAAACAAGTGGGGCAGATACTTTGGGACTAACATGCTTGAACAGTGTACGAGTAAGGTGTGTGTAATCCATATAGGCATGACTTCTATTAATATGCACCCTACTAAACGAAACAACATATAAGTCATGCTGAATGAGATAAAAACAGAGCACGTAGATCCTATAGGCATGTTTTCTACCCCTTTTATGCAAGCACCAGAATACCCCAGCCCCCCTTTTTATTAATCTCCCTATTATTCGTTATTACAAATTATTACAGGACCAGATAATGAACACAATTACAAACATTACATAAAGGAATGACTACAGGCCTGGGAACAGGCCCAAACAAAGTAAACCAATACTGACTGGGCCTTCAACAGACTTCTTTTAATATTGAATAGCAGGCCCAAACCCAAACATATCTCAAACAGGAGAACGCGTCCACTTGCACAACCCAAGGTCATACATGAACTCATACCAAACCCAACAGTTATAGATCATCCACTTAACCAAATAAGTTAATGGAGCACGTATGAAAATAGCCCTGAAGCAATGCCTCATAGAGGCAGGATTATATGGCAACTAGTTGGATTCACATAAAACACACTGATGTTTCAGAAGCAAAGGACAGGGCTGATTAAGTCAAGTACGTGAGAACTAGGGAAGTCATCAGGATGCATTTTCAACAAGGGAAGTTTTACACACAAGACAACATAAGTTCATGCATGAGCAATTATTCAACAAAAGAACGGGAGTAGCATGCTGAACACAGTGAAACACTAGAAAACTTCATATGCATATATACTTAGGGTGAACACATACAATGCCAAGTTTCAGAAATAAAGCTTAAGGCTTGATCTAGAATTAGTCATGGCTTTAGCTAAGAGACTTAACATGAGAACATGGCAGAGTCATAGACAAGAACAAGTGGGGATACAATAGAATGTCTTACATGAGAGCTTAGTGAGAGTAGCATAGAAGAACAGGTTCATGAGCAAGTACTTATTTGAACGTGGGATAACTTAACATGTTGGGCATCAGTCATAAAACCAAAGTTCAGGAACATTACCACGATTAATAGGATAAGTAGGCATCAAGACTTAGACCAATTAAACATAGAAGAAAGGCTATATACTGAAATCTTTGGCAATATTTGAGGAACACAGACTTGAACAAAACAGGAGCATACATTATACTTTACAAGTAGCAAGAAAACATGTCATGATGGTTCAAGGGTCTAGGCAACACTGGCATGTGGAAATTACATGCATAGATAAACCACAAAGAAGTTTACACGTTGTACAGGAATGGCTCAATAGGAAGTAATACATTAGTACAAATTCTGTGCATGAATTATTCTATCACAAGAATCTGAAACAAGTAGGGAGATGAACTCTTGACAAGCAGTAGGATAGTATTCAGCCAATACATAAATACATTAGGCTAAGCCAGCTTAAGACAGTCAGAGGTCATGGGCGTGCATCAAAACTTAGAGCTTTAGTCAAGTTCTGATGCTAGGAAACAAAAGGCTACTGGATAACTTCAAGGTAAAGAGGACTACAAATAGAGACAATATAGTAGCATATTGGTTCATCGAAGCTTAAGCTACATAGATATTCATAGCATAGATATAAGCACAAGAAAATGAAATTGCGAGGGTCAAAGGCACATACCAGTTACAAATTAATGAACAAATAAATGAGAAGAACAGTTTCTAGCAACGATTTGATTAGCAGTAGCAAAGAACATTAGAATCCCCAAAATCTCATTGCGTCAGAGTTCCCAAAGGATTCAAATGAACCCTGGGTAGTGCTCGCACTGAGAAAGAACATAATCGAATTCGAATGGCCTTGCCTTTCAGCCGGCCAAGGTCTCATGTTTCAGAGTATAATAAGTGAGAATGAGAATAATTCCATGATTGTTCAGGTCTAAGGGAAATCAGGGAGCGAGTTTATATAGTAGTCGATTAAGTAAACAAAACATGGAAAACAATCAATCTAAATATAGAAAAGGAAAGAAAAGATCTCATACAATCAGAATCGGCAAAGGAGATGGATATATCAAACCATAGTTGGGTTTAACCAACTGTAAATCGAACTAGGAGTGCAAGCATCATCTCCTTTCGACTGTATGTAGACAAAATACCATCTAAATCCTTGAAGATCGAAGTCAACCAGGTCTGATTTTGAAAGGTAGTTCTTGCTAAAATTAGGGCAAGAACTAAGTAACACCACAGGTCTATGTACAATAGTGAAGTACCACAAAATAGGTAAGTGAATCAATGATGATTCTATTTTAGGGCCGAATTTGGAGGGGTTTAGAGATACAGTGGCTAGGGTTTCTCAGAGAAGAAGAGAATAAAGAGGATTTAAGGGTGACGCCTTTAGGAGAATGGGTAGGGTTTCATGGGGTTTTGGTAATTAAAAGTGAGGGAGAGGTTGTGGGTCGTTGATCCTTTGAGATCAACGACCAGGATTGAATGAGAGACGGGACGGGTTGGAGAACGGGTCCCGACCGGGTTAAAAATTAAAGGGGTCATCTGGTTTGGGCTGGGGAAATTGGGCCAGGGATTTGGGTGTTTAGGCCACTAATGTGGTCCGAAAATTGGCATAACTTGGGCTATATTTTAAATACAAGGAATTAAGAGAAAATAATTTAATAAAATAGTTAAATAAAAAAATAACAATGCTATTTATGAAACCTAATACTTATAAACAATAATTGAAGATTATAAAACATGGAAAAAATTATTTTGACCTTAAATAAATGACAAATGCAATTAATTATAAAGTATAGGCTATTGTTGCAAAATTGCGTAATTAACATAAAAATGCAAATGTAGTTATATAAAAAGAAGTAAAATATTATAAGGCGTATATACAAGTATAACAATAAATTTGGAAGATTAAGTCAGCACAAAATAATTTTAAGGAGTAATTAATAAATATTTAAACAATTTGAGTGCAAGAAAATCAATTTTAAAACCTATAAAAATTATGAAAAATGATTAAAAAAATACTTATATGGCCCTTCTAAGTGCAAAATGACATTTTGAAATTATACGGAATACATTGTAAAATATGAGGGCAAAATTGGGTATCAACACTACTATGGTTAGAGTTGTGGTTATGGGCATGTGTGTGGTGTGTTACGTCATATGGTTGAAACCTTGTGGGTGTAGGCATGGGTTGTTGCAGCGTGTTGAGATTGGTACCATGTGTTGATATGGGAATCGAATTTTTGGGGAATGATTGGATGGTGAGAAATTTGGTTCTAAGGTCTATTAGTATGGGTGGAAGGAATAATCTTCAGTTGAGATGGTTTTGTCGGGCCTATGTGGATTGGGGTGACGTGGGATCACCCGCGGGTGTATGTAGGGTGAATGCATTCAGTGATTTGATGATTTCGGAACGATTCATGGCACGTTCGAGGATGAACGTTTGTTTAAAAAGGGGAGGATGTAACGACCCGGCTGGTCATTTTGAGAATTAACGTCCCGTACGGTAGCATAAGGTCTCGATCAGCTTCGTATTATGTGTTATGACTAGCGCGCGTGGCCGAGTTTAGTTTTCGGATGATTTGGAGTCAATTTGAAAGAAGGATTCTTGTTTTAGAAGCTTAAGCGGTTAGAGTTAACCGGAGTTTGAATTTCGTGTAGGCGACTACGAAACAGCGTTTTGATGATTCCAATAGCTTCATATGGTGATTTTGGACTTAGGCATGCCTCCAGATTTGGATTTGGAGGTCCGTAGTGCAATTTGAAGCATTTCGGCAAAAATTGGGAAGTCGAAGTTTTGGAAGGTTAAGAGGTTTGACCGAGAGTTGAATTTGGTGATATCGGGGTCGAAGTACGATTTCGAGAGTTGGATAAGCTCCTTTATGTAATTTGGAACTTGCATGCAAAATTTGACGTCATTCCGCGTTGCGGCGCGAGTTTTAGAAGTTGGAAGATTTGAAAATCCATAAGTTCGATTTGTGGCGCGATTCGTAGTTTCGATATTGTTTAGTGTGATTTGAGACCTTGAGTGGGTCCGTCTTATGTTATGCAACTTGTTGGCGTGTTTCGATGGGGTTCCAGGGTCCTCAGGTGTTTCGGATGGGCCACGGGCCATTTGTTCATGCTTTAGAGTCGCTAATTCTGTCATCTGGTTTTCTTCATCGTGCTCTCGTCAATTCCTTCGTGTTTGCCTAGTGTAATTTTGGAGGCAGACAATAATGTTGTTCGTGTTCGCATGCTACTGCCCATGATCGCGTATGTGTGCATCATCCTTCTTCGCGTTCGCATTTCAGGTTTCGTGTTCGCGTAGTACAGCTGTAGCAGCTGATATTTTCCTTGTTCTCCTTTGCGATCACATGTACTCTTGTGGGATCGCGTAGTACAGTCCTTGGGCCATCAGTGTTCCCTTATTCGCGATTGCAATTATCTGTTCGGGATCGCGTGGTATAATTGCTGGATAGTAGTCATTTCCTCTTCGCGATCGCAATTGCATTTCCGCTATCGCAATGTGTAAATACCTGGGCAGAATATAGAAGTACTCTATTTCGAAGGTTAGCTATTTTTATCATTTTTGGAGTTGTAGACCTCGGATTTGAGCAATTTTTCGTGGGGTTTTCAAGCAAATCATTGGGATAAGTGTTCTTCACCCCGAATTTATTATATTCCTTGATTCTATCTTTCTTTTTATCTAATAATTAGTGCTTTGGGTTGAGAAAAATGGGAATTTTTGAAGAAATCTTTCAAAAGGTAAAATGATGATTCGAGGGATGAATTGATATCGGAATTTGATAATTTTGGTACGGTTGAACTCATATCGGAATGGGTGTTCGGGTTTTGTGAAATTTATCGGGTTTTGAGGTGCGGGCCCGGGGGTTTACTTTTGGGTTGACTTTTTGATTTTTGTTAAAGATTGAATCTTTATTATCCGAAATTGTTTCCTATGAGTTTATTTATGATTTGAAGTTACTTTGGCTAGATTTAAGCCGTCCCGAGGTTGTTTCACTCGAGAAGTTTATTTTAGAGTAACGGTCTAGCTTCTTTGAGGTAAGTATCTTGCCTAACTTTGTGGGGGGAACTACCCCTTAGGATTTGAGTCTTTGGTGCTAATTGTGTCATGTGAAGTCCGTGTACGCGAGGTGGCGAGTACGTACTCGGGCTTATTTGTAGAAATTTGACCGTTTATGGCTCTTAGGTTCTTACATTCATTAGATATGAAGTTGTTTTGTCCTGTTAAATCCCCTATTTACTAGTTTCACCCTTACGTGCCTTAATTGGAATTAATTGTTTCATGTTCCACCTTTATTGCCGATTAAACTCTTATGTTCCTTAACTGAAGTTGTTGCCTTTCTATTGCCTTGCTATCCTTCCCTAATTTCTCATTCTTAATTGAAGTCATTATTACCTTTTTCCGTAATTGCTTATCCTTAATTGAATTTGTTGTATCTCTTCCGTAATTGCTCAACCCTAAATAAAGTTTTGTTACCCTTTATCATTGTTTACTTATTCTTATTTGGAAGTATTGACTCAAGCTTCCTCCCTTATCGTCGAATTGTACATTTGTGGAATCACTGCTACACATTATCTCTTCCTTGTTGAGTTATTGTTATGTTGTACCATTATTTTCTGTTGTGTCTTTCCTTGTGAGTTTGTTATTCCGTTTCTTTGTGTTCTGGAGTTCCTGAGTTGATTTACTTGTCGTATTCTTGTGTTATTGTCGTTATTGCTATTGTAGTGTTGTGTTTGCACGAGGTTTCTGCCGTGCAGTTGCTATTATTTTGCACGAGGTTTCTGACGTGCTATTGTTATTGATACACATGCGATGGTATAAAGTTTGGGTGTTGAAACGCATGCGGTGAGATAAGGTAGGCTTGAAACGCGTGGCTAGTAGGGGAGCTACTAGAAGCCATGCAGTGTGATAAGGTGGGTTAAACGTGGCATGCTATTTCGGGAAAATGATTTTCAAAACTAAATATAAAGGTTTCCTCGGTGATATAAGGAAAGTTGGGATTCATTTTACTATTTGAGACTACGAGGCGGTACCTCGGGAGGGCTCTGTTGTCATTTACCCTTTTCTGTGCACTTGTCTTTGATTGTTGTTTTTCTTAGCATACTACTAATTATTTTCCTCCGTGTTGCTCTATTTGCTCACTACTGTGTAGCTAACCTTGTTGTGCTTGTCGTAACGTCCACTTCATTGATGTCTTATTTACACCGTATACTTGGTGGCGATCGTTTCTTATGTGTCATTCATTGTCTTTATTCTTATTTGTTGACTTGGATTGTGGTAGGACACTTGCACACGCATACACATAGATGAATCGCCCATGTCAGTTTAAGAAGATGAAACCTGATGTTTTGACCATTACATGTACTCTTGTCTATTTGCCTTCCATGTGAGAGTTGTTCTCTCGGCACGTGAGTCATCCGTGCAGTTATGAATTGCAATGTGGAAACAAGATGCCAAATGATTAGGGTTCAAGAATTGGGACCCGTGAGATGTGATTATGAGGTTAGGTACTGATCTCTACTAAGTCACACCTCTATTTGAGGTGATGAAACGGTCGATTACAATAATAATAATACCCAAAAGGAGTCGGGATTGAATCCACAGGGAGATGAGATGGGGTAGTAGTATATATTTGGATTGAGCACGTGAAGTATCTAGATTGCACTTCCACAAATATGGTTTTGTTTTTACTTCTAAAATTATGCTAAGGATTGCAATTCTAAAGGTATAAAACAAGAGAATATTGTTTTTGGATGTTTTTCAAAGATATAAAAGGCCTAGGGTTATGACCTTCACCTAGGTATTTGCCTAACGGGTTGTAAACTTTAACGCTTGTTTCGTTGGTCGCAGTGTATTATAGCGATAAACACTAAAATACCCACTCAATACCTCTCAGTAAGAGAGTGATTTTTCCCAATTTGGCTTCTCAAGTCCAAATGGGTATTGAACAAAACAGTTGATAAAATGCTCAAGTTGGGTTTTACTATCTCTAGGTTCAACTCTTTAATTGGGACTATCAATCTCTTGATTTTGTCCGAATTTCTTGTTAGCCAAGTTTTCCTACGCTAAGTCTTTCTTTCTCAAGTAAAGACCAAGTCAAATAGGCATGAACTAATGTTTGCAACCATTAATTCTACAATTAAGAGCAAGAACAAGGCTAAATAATAAACACCCAACCATAAACAAGCCATAAGTCAAACACCCATTAGGTTTACACACTAGGGTTAGTCATAACCCTAGTTAAAAATCTAGCTACTCATAATGGGTATAGAAGAAAATAAAGAGAAAAGATGATAAAACTCATATTGAAAGATTAAAAGATGAAAATCCAATGTTAAATCACCAAAGTAAGCTAAAGTTGCCTAAAGAAGCAAGGAAAAACGGCTACAAGACTTTCAATGTTCAAAACTTAACCTAATTTCGTGAAACTATCCTATTTATACAAAGCTAAAATTTTCGGTCAAAAATGCCCTTTCGCAGGTTATGCGGCCGCACAATTCCATGTGCGGTTTGCTTCAGTCTTGACAGGAGTTGAATCTGCAGCCGCACAATTCTGAAATATTGCCGCATCTCTCATGTTCTGCAGTCCGCACAAATCTTGGTGCGGCCGCACAGGGCTCTTCTGCGGATCGCACAATTTCTGAGTGTGGCCGCATAGCTGACTTCTGCTGCCGCACAATAATTGTGTTGTCCGCATTTCTTTTTGGGCTCGAGATGAGACTCTCTAAACTTTAGCTCTTGCATAGCTTCTGCGGCCGCCCAATAATTGTGCGGTCCGCACTTTGCACTTGGACTCTGATAACTTTCTTTCACATTCTACGGCTGTAGATGGAAATCTGCGGTCCGCATTTGAGCTTTTGTTCCTGATTTTTGTCCATGATTTCAGATCACTCCTTTTTGAGCTAGATTTCATCTTAGTGGCTCATTTTTCAATACTCCTGCAATTAAGCATATTTCATCTGTTTTTGGGAATACAATTAAATGCTTTTGGACTAAAACGAAAGCTAAAAGGCGCTAATAAGTAGTCAAAATCCCCACTTATCAACTCCCCCAAACTTAAGCTTTTGCTTGTCCTCAAGCAAATAATGTAATTCCCACCTCCACAAGTTAAGAGCTATTCCAGCTAATCTAAGGTGTATCAAACACACATCAATTGGGACCAACAATTACCCACAACACTTATGAATTATCAACAAGACAATGATTTGAGTTTTTAAGCACAACTTGTTCTAATGTGACACTTGAGCATCAAGGGTTGACTTTATTCATCAAGGAAGCTCGCTCTTTCATGTAGGTCATTGTGGATCCCAAACTCCTCTTCCTCTAATCTTCGTTAGCATATCTCACTTAAGAATGTAGCACTCAATTCAAAGATTTGTGAAAAGTTCACTCATCTCTCTCAAAAGAATGTCACACGTACGGATCTAAGTACCATATGCTTGCCCCTCATGTAAATCGCAACTAATGTAAGTTCACTCGGCTTGAAATCACGTAGGGCTTTTTCGGAATGTAATGAAGGCTTTTGGACTAAGTTAGGATATGTTGGAAGAACACGTTTATCTTTTCTTAAGCACTCCATTTTCTCACTTTGGCTCATGTTTTGCCGACTCTTTGAGGCATTTTCTTTTTCCTTAGGGGAACTAGAGAGACTTAACATCACTCTTTATTTTCATGATATCCATTTTATCCTTCTTTGTTTTCTCCATGATTTGCATCGTTACATTTCTTTGAGTCCCTTCAACTCTTCAACTTATTCACTTTCGTTTTGCATTTTTCTTTCGTTCTTTTTTTTTCTTTGCCTTTCCTTTTCTTCATTTCTTTTCTCTTTTTGTGCCTTGATACCACTTTCAAACTCCTCGTCTCTTCCCCCAAACTTATGTTTTAGCCAATTATTTCTCAAGAGTTTTAAGGAAAGCTCGGGTGCCAAGAGAGGGTCACTACAAAACGGGTAAAGGCTTGTAAATGGTTATCAAATGAGAAAGGACTTAGGATCAAATGGGTTGACTAGGGATAGCAACATTGGTGGGACATGGAAAATTTCAAGCGGGTCAAGGAGAGCCTACTATCATTTCTCAAGCCAAGCAAAACTTAAAATTTCGCCTAGAATCACATTCGGGGCAAGTTCTAGACCATTCACACGGGTACTTGGACTTGCAACAAAACATCTCACCTCATACATAGCTGGATTGTTAAAGAGGATAGAGTCAAGGGCCCACAACAACCATATTCATGATTGAAAATCACTAATGGTTCAACTAATTCACTTGATGATTGCTTAAGTCAACACAAGATTCAGAAGGTCACTAATTAGAGCTATTTCTTTCCAAGAACTTGTTTTTAATCATAAGCACGTAGTTAAGTGTGTTGGTACCAAGTGACGCATGCTTGACTCTTCTAGTTTGACTCAATTAGGTCCTCTTATTCATTATTACTACTATTCTTACCTAAACATAAAAAACGGACTCAATCTTTTAAGAAGGTTGTTACGCCAACCATCATTGGAAAGAGTCACCCGGTTCACACAAAAACCACCTTTAGAAAGAACCGTGGCATTAAGAAAACCAAAGGCTTATTGTTCACTTATATATGAAAAGAAACTACTAAATTAAAAAAAGCTATTAAAGTAAATAAGAAGCTATTAGACTAAACATTGACTACTATGATAACAAAATAAATAAGCTATAAAGTAAACTACTGAAAGCATAAATGCATATACAAGATGAGAGAGGAAGAAAGAAAATATATACATCAATAGAGAGAGAAAAGAATATATACATAAATAAAAAAAAGTGTTATCAATTATTATAGGACAATGTC
>NW_017681261.1:0-9406 GCF_001879085.1 Nicotiana attenuata
GGACACAACCTTGGTTTCTCTAATCCAATTAATTACATTCTAAATCTTAACATTAGTTATTTCTTCAAATCACAATTACACCATACTCTTGTTACAATTAACCGGATAGAATTAAGATTTAAGTCAAGTGATACACTAATCAAGTAGCTTTTCACACCATTCCCTGTGGGATTCGACCCCAACCTTGTTGGGTTATTATATTTGACACCGACCGCCTTACACTATTTATTAAAGTGTAATTTGAGCGTATCAAATTTTGGCGCCGTTGCCGGGGTATATGGTTTTAAAATTACTAATTAGTGTGTGCTTTACTTTCGTCTTATTCTATTCCATCACATTTTGCTTGTTTTGCTTGGTGTTGATAGGAAGACATGTCAGACTACGAAAGAAGTGGATGAAAACCCTTTTGCGGACATAGATGAGTACATTGAGGATACAAATGCTATTGTACCTCCGGTTGTTGGTGCTTCAACTTTCAAAGTGGAACATGGGTTAATCCTAATGCTCAAAGCGGAGGGGTTTTTCAGGAATTCCACTGATGAAGATCCAACACAACACCTTAGGAACTTCTTGGGAGTATGTGTTATGCATAAGCAGAACAATGTCTCAGATGATGCCCTAAGGTTGAGGGTGTTCAAGTACTCACTAGCTGGAGACGCAAGGAGGTGGCTCCAAAACTTGCCGCCAAATTCCATCCGTTCTTGGCCTGAACTTGTCCGAGCATTTTTAGCTAAATGGTTCCCACAGAGCAAGAAATCTGAACTTCGGGATAAAATTTTCTTCTTCAAGCAACAACTGGGGGAACATCTACATGAGGCATGGGATCGATTCAAATTATATTTGGTGAGGTCTCCCAATCATGGTTTTCCGGACTCTATCTTGTTGGAAATTTTTTACATGGGTTTGGATCCTATGAACCAATTTATAGCGAAGAATGCAGCTGATGGATCTTTTATGGACAAATCATTCACAAGGGTCACACAAATACTTGACAAAATGGCAAAACATAATCAAGCTTGGCACTCTGAGGATACCGTAGGTGGAATTGCATATGGTTCGCCTTCCTTGACCAACGTGATTAAGGAGAATCAAGAGAGAGATCAAATAATCGCAGGGCTTGCCACAAATGTCAATGTGTTGACCAAAATGTTCACGGAAAGCCAAACAAAGAAGGTGAATGTGGTGGAGGATGTGCAACCCACATCCAATGAAGATTTTGAGGAAGCAAACTACATCAACAACGCGCAAGGAGATACCAAGGTCAAGGACAACAAAATCAATGGAGGCCTAACCCGCAAGGGCAAGGCAACCAACAATGGCGAAATGACCAAGGTGACTCCATTCAAGGAAATTGGAATAACAACAACAACTTCGCAAATCGGAGTTCAAATCCTTATGTGCCCCCAAAGGGTCAATATTCAAATCAAGGTTCATCAAGTGATTCCAAGTTGGAAAGCATGCTTGAACGGGTATTAAAAAATCAAGAGAAGTCCGACACTTCCATGAGGAATATGACCGAGCTTGTTGGCTCTCATACCGCGTCTATTCAAAAATTGGAAATGCAAATGAGAGATCTCTCAAGGGAACAAAATCCGAAGCAAAAAGGGACACTTCCAAGTGACACAATTGCGAACCCAAAGGGTAGTGGGAGTGGCCCAACTTCTCACATCATGGCAATTACTACTCGGAGTGGGAAGGTACTACAAGGAGAGGGTGAACAAGTGATTGAAGTAGATGAGTCCGAACAAGGGGTTGAGGTTGAAGAGCCAAGTGTTGTCGAAGTTGACAAGATTCCGGAAGATGTGCAAGTGCAAAAAGAGAACTGGGAAGAGGTAAAGGACAAGGTAGAAGAGATACCAAATACTCTTCCACCTATTCCTATAACTCCTCCTCCATTCCCTCAAAGACTTGTGAGGAAGGTTGATGATAGCAAACTCGAAAAGTTCTATGACATTCTCAAGCAATTATCGGTGAATATTCCATTTGTGGAAGCATTTTAAGAGATGCCGGGGTTTGCTAAATATTTGAAAGATTTGATCACCAAGAAGAGAACCACCAAGAATGAAGTGGTAAACATGACTCACCGGGTTAGTTCCATCATTGCAACATCCATTGTCGAAAAGAAAGGAGATCCGGGAGCCTTCACCATTCCATGTACTATTGGGGCACGTGATTTTGCAAGAGCCCTTTATGATAATGGGGCTAGCATCAACTTAATGCCTCTTTATTTATAAGCAAGCAGGGTTAGGTATGCCAAAGCCCACAAGTATGAGGTTGCAAATGGCCGATCGTTCCATAAAAAAACCGGTAGGAATTATTGATGATGTGCTTGTTAAAGTGGGAAAGTTTCATTTACCCGCCGATTTTGTAATCCTTGATTTTGCGGTTGACAAAGAGATCCCTATCATCTTGGGGAGACCATTCCCGCCCACGGGAAGAGCACTAATGGATTCGGAACGGAATGAGATCAAATTTCGTGTGAATGATGAAGAGGTTACATTCCAAGCAAGAAAGGGTATGAAACTACCACATGAGTATGAAAGCATCTCGGTGATCGATGTTGTTGATGCAGTAGAGGATGCGGTTGAAATGAAAATGGAAGAACAATGCCTCGGCGAGGCATTGGCGGCTATTTTAGTGAACTTTGATGGTGAAGATATGGAAGGTTATATGGAATCGGTAAATGCATTGGAGGGGCTTGGATCCTACACTTATGCTCCAGCAAAGCTCTCTCTCGATTTTGAGAATAGAGCCACTCCGCCCGCAAAACCTTCTATTATCGAGCCACCTCAACTAGATCTCAAACCACTTCCACCACACTTGAGGTATAAATTTCTTGGCTCCAATGATACTTTACCCGTAATCGTTTCTTCTTTGTTGAATGATGTACAGGTGGAACAATTGTTGGAAGTCTTGAAGGAGCATAGGCAAGCCATTGGATGGACAATTGTGGACATCCGAGGAATTCCTGCAGGGATTTGCGAGCACAAGATCCAATTGGAGAGTGAGACGAAACCAAGTGTGGAACATCAACGATGGTTGAACCCGTCAATGCAAGAAGTGGTAAAGAAAGAAATCATCAAGTGGTTGGATGCCGGGGTGGTTTACCCTATTGCCGATAGTTCTTGGGTGAGCCCGGTGCAATGTGTGCCGAAAAAGGGAGGCATGACCGTAATTGAAAATGATAAAAATGAGCTCATCGCAACAAGAACGGTGACCGGTTGGAGGGTGTGTATGGATTACCGGAAGCTCAACAGTGCCACATGCAAAGACCATTTCCCTATGCCTTTTATTGATCAAATGCTTGATCGGCTAGCGGGAAGGTCATTCTATTGTTTCGTTGATGGATATTCCGGCTACAACCAAATCAACATAGCATTGGAGGATCAAGAGAAGACAATATTTTCTTGCCCCTATGGCACTTTTGCCTTTAGCAGGATGCCATTTTGTTTATGCAACGCTCCGACTACTTTTCAAAGATGCATGATGTCCATTTTCTCCGACATGGTAGAGGATTTTCTAGAAGTCTTCATGGACGACTTCTCGGTGGTAGGTGATTCTTTTGAGCATTGTCTTAACAATCTTAGACAATTGCTTAAGAGATGTAAGGAAATCAACCTTGTGCTTAATTGGGAGAAATGCCATTTCATGGTGGATGAAGGCATCGTATTGGGGCATAAAATTTCAAAACATGGCATAGAGGTTGACCGGGCTAAGATCGAGATTATTTCCAAGCTTCCTCCACCTACTTCCGTCAAAGGTGTTCGACGTTTCTTGGGCATGCCGGATTCTATCGGCGTTTCATCAAGGATTTTTCCAAAATTGCAAATCCTATGTGCAAACTCCTTGAGAAAGACGCCAAATTTGTGTTTGATGAGAAATGCCTCAAAGCTTTTGAGGAATTGAAGCAAAGGCTCACCACGGCACCTATTATTGTCACACCCGATTGGTCTCTTCCTTTCGAGCTCATGTGTGACGCCAATGGTGTAGCTATTGGAGCAATGCTTGGCCAACGTCACAACAAGGTTCTCCACCCGGTCTATTATGCAAGCAAGACACTCAATGGGGCGCAAATTAATTACACGGTAACCGAGCAAGAGCTTCTTGCCATTGTCTATGCCTTTGAGAAGTTCCGGGCTTATTTGTTGGGATCCAAGGTGATAGTGTACACGGATCATAATGCTCTTTGCTATCTCATGGCAAAGAAGAATGCAAAGCCTCGGTTGATTCGATGGGTCTTATTGTTGCAAGAATTTGACTTCGAGGTCAAGGATCGCAAGGGAACTCAAAATCAAGTGGCGGATTATTTATCAAGGCTTGAAGAGGCAGGGAGACCTAAGGAAGATCTTGAAATCAATGATGCCTTCTCGGATGAACAATATTGGCACTATCTAGCACTTTTGCTCCGTGGTATGCCTATATTGCTAACTACTTGGTAAGTGACCTTATTCCGGAGGGATTGGAATCCTATCATAAGAAGAATTTCTTGAGAGATTGTCGGCAATATTATTTGGAGGAACCATTCTTGTTCCGTGTTTGTGCTGATAATATTATTAGAAGGTGCGTTCCAGAAGAAGAGATTATGCCAATTCTAAAGGCATGCCATGACTCACCGGTTGGGGCTCATCATGGGGGAAATCGAACGGCAGCTAAGGTGCTTGAATGTGGTTACTATTGGCCGTCAATCTATCATGATGCCAATCAAATGGTCAAGGCTTGTGACCAATGTCAAAGGCAAGGATCAATCTCCAAGAGGCATGAAATGCCTATGCACTTTGTGATGGAGATAGAAGTCTTCGACGTGTGGGGAATTGATTTTATGGGTCCCTTTGTGAGCTCTTGTGGGATGAAATATATCTTGGTAGATGTGGACTATGTGTCCATATGGGTTGAAGCAATTGCATTACTAAACAACGAGGCAAGAAGTGTGACCGCATTCTTGAAGAAAAACATATTCACTCGGTTTGGCACTCCTAGGGCCATTCTTAGTGATGGAGGGTATCATTTCTGTAACAAGGCTTTCACGGGGCTACTAGAGAAGTATGGCGTCAAGCACAAGGTGGCCACACCTTATCATCCCCAATCTAGTGGTCAAGTTGAGGTTTCCAACCGGGAGATCAAGAGCATTCTAGCAAAGACTGTTAATGCAAACAGGACAGACTGGTCAAGGAAGCTAGATTACTCATTGTGGGCGTACCGCACGGCGTACTAGACTCCTATTGGTACTTCTCCTTATTGGTTAGTTTTCGGCAAAGCTTGTCATCTACCCGTAGAATTGGAACACAAAGCCATGTGGGCTCTGAAGAGGTTAAACTTGGACTGGGCTGAAGCTGCAAATTTGAGGTTAACACAACTCAATGAAATGGAGGAATTCCGTTTCCATGCATATGAAAGTGCAACTGTGTATAAAGAAAGGATGAAGTTCGTGCATGACAAAAAGATCTTGAAAAGGTAATTCAAGTCGGGTGACTTGGTTTTGCTCTTTAACTCAAGGCTCAAATTGCTCCTGGGCAAGCTAAAATCAAAATGATCCGGTCCATTCAAAGTGTTAAATGTCTCTCCTTTTGGAGTTGTGCAACTAGAATCGGAGGATGGGCTCCGAACCTTCAAAGTGAATGGCCAGCGAGTCAAGCATTACTTGGGCACAGATGGAGAAAAACATTTGGTGGAGCAACTGGCTCTTAAAGATGGTCCATGCCCGACCAATGAGTGAATCCAAGGGAACGTCAACTTCGTCGTGCCGCAACGTTAAATCAAGCGCTTCATGGGAGGCAACCCATGTGTGGTATGGAGTTTTTTTTATTTTTGTTAGATAGATTTAATTGAGCATTTTAAAGTGTGTGTTAGAGTGCAGGGGATTCAAAAGATTATATCACGGGGTAAGATTTCATGAAAAAGGGAAGAAAAATCACTTTGCACAGTTTGTTGCACATATGCAGTCGCATTTTGACTATGCGGACCGCATTTTGGCCGCAAACCAACACAGTGTGTTGGCTAAATCTGGTGGTAAAGATGCGACGAGGGGGTGCACTATGCGGACCGCATTCCCACTATGCGATCGCATAGTTCACCGCATTTTGTGCCCTTCAGAAAGTCACTTGAATTTACCGCATAACACTTATGAGATCGCATAGTGTGTTATGGGGTAACTTACTCACTGCAAAATCGTCAGGTATATCTTCGCATCCTTTCATCTCTCACACATTCAAAACAAAACAAATTTTTTTATTTTACCAGAAACAAAACAAAACGAAAAAAAAACAAAGAGAAAAGGAACGGAGAAGAAAAAAACGACTAAGGCTTGATCTAATACTCCAAGAGTGCTCAGAAACATCATCACTGGTATCTTTCCTTTGGGCCAATCCCATCATTTCAAGCTTTGGTTGTACATTTACTATTATTCTTGTTTCCCTCGTTTTTGCTTCCTGTTTTCCCTTTTTATTTTTCTTCTGTGTTTTTCTTTCCTGCTTTGTAATTAGAGACTGGTTCGTGATGAGTGTGTAGTTGAGTAGGGTGTTTTGGGGGTGCTGGGTAGCAAGAAATAAGGCCGCCATTGTTAAGGGTTAGTTTAAATCGTTTGGGAAGATGAACTTTGCGGCTCGCAAAATCAAAATGCGATCCGCATTCTTGCCGCATAACTGAACCCTAGGTTGGCTAAGGAAGATGATAAAATGCGGCGAGTTTGTGATCGCATAGTTGATATGCGGACCGCAAACTCACCGCATACTGACACAGTGTACCCAGTTTCTCAGCATGAGTTTTGCGGCCATTTTGCGATCGCATTTCCTACTTTGCGGTGGAGATTGCGATCGCATTTCATGATGTGGTTTTCTATGGACACAAGTTTGCGATGGTTATCCGGTTCGCATAGTGGTTATGTGATCGCATAACCCATCGCATATTTTGTATCATTTCAAGAGCTGCAAGTTTGCGACAAGTTTGCGGTCCGCATAGTGGTTATGCGACCGCAGACCTGTCGCATTTTTAACTTCTTTTATTTTTATTTTTTTCCCCTCTTTCTTTTCTGTTTTCTTTTCACTGTTGCTTACAATGTCACTCACATTTCACCCTCGTGGAGATATGGCTCCCAAGAAACATGCATCCTCTGCACTAAAAAGGGCATCATCTAGTCGTCAAGCGTCACAAGCAAAACGATCCAGAACGGACCCTGATGTTCCACGTCCCTCCCAGTCTGATGAGGAGGAGACCTTGCCTTCAATAGACCTACAGGTAGAGGCAAGAAGGAAAAGGGGAGAGGACTACCAACTCCGGTTTGCAATCGATGGTTCTAGGGAACTCTATAGAGAAGGGCTAACAAAGAGAAAAATCCTTGCCGAGAAACAAGTGAGCATGAAAGGACTTAAAGAGCAGCACCCCCACATTTGGGAGAACATAAAAGCTAGAAAATGGGAGTGTTTCACTGAGCTTCCAGATGATTACAATGAAACCCTTGTCCGTGAGTTTTATGCCTCATACGGAGCTTCTAGTACTGCTCACCACAAGCGGAACAGGATATTCTATGATACTGTGTTAGTTCGGGGGAAAGATGTGAGCTGCGGCGCTAAGACCATTAATAAATTTTATATCCCTGACTAGAGCCCGGGCACATCTGAGTACCAAGCCAAATGGGAAAACCGGGAGAATGAGCGGAGTTGGATAGCATCTGTGATAGAAAAGGGGACCCCTGCTTGGATCAATCCTGTGCACAAAATATTCAAGGAGGATCTCACACGAGAGGGTCGATTTTGGCTCAGTTTTGTCACCTCTCGACTGATACCGTCCAAAAATGAGACTGACATAAGCATTGAGAAGGCTCTTCTCATTGCATGCATTATGACGGGAATCAAGATCGATGTGGGAGCCCTTATTTTCCAAGAGTTAGGGATCCGAGCAATGCAGACAGCCACTTCACTGCCGTTCCCCTGCTTGATCACAGCCCTCTGCAAGGCTGTGAATGTTCCACTCATGCCCCACTCTGAGAAGACAGGAAAGGTGCTGAAAGATATTGACATCACGCGCATTAGTGATGCTGTCACTCCCACAGAGGTTCAGACTTCGATCCAAGTTAATGTAGAGCCCTCAGAGTCCCAGACTCCTGTGTCCCCTCAAGCCCCGGTTGCATCTATTCCCACTGCACAGCCCGCCTCTCAGTCCACCATTGCTCCGCCTTCTGCTGCACTGCCAGCCCTCTCGCGGCTTGGTCTCATTGTTCAGCATGCCAATGCTAATGTGGACCAACTTCTCAAGACGTTACCGAACCTCATCAAATAGGACTTGACTCCGATACAGTCCTCAGTGACAGCACTCCAACAATAACAAACAACTTATGGGGATCGCCTGCAACAGCTCGAGTTGAGGGTCGAGAGGATAGAGCGAGGTGAGGTTGGTGACCTGCCTAGACTCCGGGAGGAGGTTGCCACTATGAAGACCGAGCTTCACAAGATGCAGACTTTGGAGTTTGATATATCATCCCTCCTGCCCAAGGAAGGTGAGCAGGGTGCAGACACAACAGCGCCAGATTTGGGTCTTGATTTCACTACTCTGATGGCAGACATTGCACCTCAGACAGCTGGGGTTTCCCAACCTCCAGCTCCTCCTATACGTATTAATATTCCTGATGAGGAGGATTCCAGACGTTCTTCAGAGTCCGAGGGTGAGGAGGCACACGAGGGGGAGGATGAGGAGGATTCTTGGTCCCCGGAGGATGATGGCCCTCAAGAGAAGGGCAAGCAGATTGCTGCTCCTACAGCTGAGGACGAGGAGCAAGCAGACGTTCAGATAGCAATACAACATTCGCTAGCAGACATGGCCGCCCCTGCAGATCCATCGGCCACTCAGCCATCAGCGGGCGAGGCTAGCAGCTCACAAGCCCCAGCTCCAGTACTGGCCTAGCCAGAGATCCCTCCTCCATCAGTGGAGGTCACTCCTCAGGCCGAGATCTCATCGGCCCCAGCTTCAGCATCAGAGGGTGACCCCACCATCACTCAGCCAGCTGCCAACTCCTATAGCGCTTAGTGCGCCTCAGGGAGTCCCTTAAACTCTACTCTATGTTCTTATGCATTGGGGAAAATGCATACTTTTAGTTGGGGGTGGATGGTAGTCTTGTATATACTTTTGGTTGTGAATACTAGACTTGAATGACATTGGCAACTGTTGTACATATTGATGTTTTTGTGCTACAAACAGACTTATGTACCCATGTGTATCTTGTGACTCTATTTATATATTAGTGTTTTGTGATTCCCGTACATTAGTTATATTATCCCTGTGTTTCCCGTACATTAGTTATGTTATCCTTGTGTATAAAAAAACAAGTAATTAAACAAAACAACAAAAACAAGTAGATAGTTGTCCATCTTTAGTATGAATTCCCCTTGGCTTTTCTTCGCCAGGTTCTTTTCCAAGG
>NW_017681261.1:9426-11593 GCF_001879085.1 Nicotiana attenuata
AGTGGCAGAGCTATAGGAGTAGCAAGGTGACTGCCTGCGTTCGCAGCACCATTTTTCTCTCTTTTGGTTCATTATTCCGGCTTTGTATATTTTAGGTCTTGGTGTTGTATTTATACTCTGATAGATGCTCGTGACTTGTGACACCCCGGTTTGGGCTGTGTTGGGTTGTAATTTCGTTAATTAATATTATTAAGTCATATGTTTGCTAATCATTTATGCTTAACTATTCTGAAAGAGACGAGTTGGGTTAGTTGGCTGGCCTTGTCCTCACGAGAGGCGCCACCACGACCAGTGCGGGATTTGGGTCGTGATAGTAAATAATTCTTGCCTTTGCTTCTGCCATATAGTACTTGCCCGGTTGGTGTTTCGATGCTTACAATAATTACATTTGGTTGGAGAAATGACCTTAGGCAGTCTTTGTGATTTTTGGAAAACCAGTTAGCCTTTCAAGCCGCCCATTATACAAATAGTATCACTAGTCACCCCATTTGAGCGTTCAACCTTTTCTTTGACTACCTCATTACAAACCTCTCCATTTTTGTGAAATAATTCCCTCTTTTGAACCTGTCCCTCCTTGAGAATTAAGAATGAGGCTAAAAGCCTAAGTTAGGGGTATGGTGTCAAGCCGAAAATGGGCTAGGTTGTACAGTGAGTGTAGTAAAGTATACCTCAAGGTGTGAAACTACTGAAGCTCCAAAAACAAAATAAAAAAACAAAAAAAAAAAGAAAAGAAGAAGAATTGCTTGTTTATACATATGGAGTCTTGAAAAGAATTGAAGGGGTAATTAAGGTGGCTCAATGGTGGAGAGGTTGAAGCTAATGAAGGCTATGTGGTTTGAAAAGAAGCAAAGAGCAACAAGAAAGAAAAATGTGATTAGTGTTCAAGGAGGGTTTAGTCACTTGTACCTAAATGCTTATCGACCCTTCCCTAAACCTACATTACAAGCTTAAAAAGTCCTTATGGGATCTTCAACCGAGCGTTCTTAGAATTAAGCGACGAATTAAAATAAGGGCAAGCCTAGGTATGGTATGTTGTAACGCTTGAAACTCTTTTCTGAGAGTGAGTGTATTTGTGAATTCGTCCCTTTTTGTTGTCATTGTAAATATTGTGATTTTGGGACTTTCTTTCTAGTGAGGGCACATAAACTGTAAGGTTGGACAAAAGTTGAGTTTTTGAGTCAAATGCAGGTGCACTCAGCTGAGGGTAGCATTTTGTCACAATGTCTGAGGCTCAAAGTTTCACAAGTTGATCAGTTTTTCTTGTATATATTGATGGTTCAGGAAGGGTAAAACAATCGAAGATGCATGCTTGAAGTACTAACAACAAACACCATCCATGGTCACTATTGTTTCATGTCTTGTAGATGGAGTCTAGAATATGATAGTGTTGTTTTAAGTTGCTTGATGACAAGCAAGAGTTTAAGTTGGGGGTGTTGATGTGCCAGAGAATTTCAGCACATTTCAATACAAATTGCTTAGATTTTAGCTTGTTTTGAATGCAATTATCTCCTTTACTTATGTAATTTTAGTATTTTTGCAGTACACGAGGTTTAAGGACCCAAGAGCATGAAAATGAAAGCAAAAAGCCACAAAAAGACAAGAAAAGAGCAAAATGCAGCACACATGTAGAAATGCGGTGAATAATGCGATTGCAAATCATACATACGAGCCGCATAATGTGCAAAGGATCGCAAATCAAAACAGAATGTTGGCCAAAATCCAATGCAAGAAATGTGGTCCAGAATGCGATCGTATAACAGGTTTGCGGACCGCATAGTGGATCACAATCTTTGATGGTGGAAAATGCGACGCAGAACGCGATCGCATATCTGGAATGCAGACCACAAATACACAACGCGACGATGGCCTAGAAACTAGGGTTCTGAAGTGCGATGGGCATGAAGAGAATGCGGACCGCATGTCTGTTTTGCGACAGAAATGCGGTCGCATATTTGACCTGAACGGGTCATTTTTGTCGTTTTTGTCTCCACTTTTGGCCCTCTATAAATGATTTATTGTGATTTTGTAGGTATCATCTTGTCTGACTTTGAGACTACATACAAGGTTTTAATATTCTTCTCTTTTTGGAAGCTTTTTCGTCTAAGAACCTTTTCACTTTGTAAGCTTTTATGGTCATTTAAATATTCTCTTTCATTTTTGATTCTCA
>NW_017681262.1:0-815 GCF_001879085.1 Nicotiana attenuata
ACAGATCAATGAAGGCTGCTGCAAGTGTGGTAAGACTGATTACATGATCAAAAACTGTCCTCAATGGGAGATTGAGCGGAAGATTGAAAGAGCTGAAAGAAGAAACAGGAAGAAGGAAAAGGTTCAACCAAAAAAAACAAAGGTTCAACTAAGGCTATGGTTGCTGCTTGGGGAGAAACATCAGATGAGGACTCTGAAGATGAAGCTGAAGAGGATCAAGCTCTAATGGCCATTGGAGAATCAGAGGATGAACAAGAGGTAAGTATTCGTCATCTGAAAGACAAGATCAAATTCTTGTCTAAAGAAAGGCTAGCTGAACTCTTTACAGACTTCATTGATGAGCCTGAGATAATTAATAATGAAAAGGAAGTTCTATCTAGGGAATGTGTGATTTTAAAAGCTAAATGTAAAAGTCTAGAGTCTAGGGCAAATGAGAGTGATAACAAAAATGCTGAGTTGAAGAACCATGTTCTTGAACTTGACAACAGTGTCCTAGAACTTAGATCTGAAAATCTGAAACTGAAATTAGGAACAGGAAAGAAGATAGCTGATCACACATATCTTACTCTAGAAGAAAATTTAGGAAAAATGAAGGATGAATTATATAAGAAAGATGAATTCAACAAAATCTTAAAAGAAGATCTAGGAAGGGTAAAACATAAACTAGATAGAACTTGCAAGTGGAACAAAGCATCTGATGCTCTCTCTTGGTTGCAAGAGCATCATAGCAGTAACAAAAGAGGACTTGGCTATGGAACTCAAGCTCCTAAATGGGATCCAAAAAGCAAGTACCTCACTCTTCCTGAAAATAAAAT
>NW_017681262.1:5294-5815 GCF_001879085.1 Nicotiana attenuata
TCTCATAAGGCCTATTCTGAAAAAGACTCCCTATGAACTCTGGAAAGGTAAACGTCCAAATATCAGTTACTTTCATCCATTTGGAAGCAAGTGTTTCATTCATAACAATGGTAAGGATAATCTTGGAAAATTTGATCCAAGAAGTGATGAAGGTGTCTTCCTTGGTTATTCATTAAATAACAGATCTTTCAGAGTCTTTAATAAACATACTTTATGCGTAGAAGAATCTGTTCATGTTATATTCGATGAAAATAATCCATTGGTCGAGAAAGGCATTAATGCAGGTGACGAAGATCAAACTCAAGAAGTTCAGGACAAAGGAAAATCACAGGAGTTAACTAATCCTGCAGAAGTGTTTGAGTCGACTGAACAAATTAGCAATAACACTCCAGAACAATGTACGGAGTCAACTACAAGCACTGTTCGACTAAATGAATGGAGAAATGAAACTGAATATCAACAAAAATATATCATAGGAGACTACCAAACGAAGGAATACGAAACCGAGGTACTTAACCTAA
>NW_017681262.1:7678-11590 GCF_001879085.1 Nicotiana attenuata
TGTGCCTCTTCTCAAGGAGCGTACTCTGAACACTCTCAACTGTTAGGAGAAAAATCCTCTGGTAAGCGTCCCATGGAGGATCCTCCTGCCTCTTCCACTCCAAAGAAATCGAAGTTCGATTTCTCTGCCTCACTCGATTCCGACCTAAATTTCTAGGACACCCCAAATATGGATTTCTTTATCTCTCTCAAGGACAAGCCCATCGCCCATGGAAGAGTTGTGGATCTTGATGATATGGAGTCCCTCAACTGCAAGGTAAAGGATCTTTTCGTGTATCAAGGGTGGGAAAAATTTCTCTCTATTTCTCTGCCTAAAGTGTATGAACCCCTTGTCCGTATGTTTTATGCTAATCTTCGTTCTAGTAAACCTGATAGGCTTGAAACTCTTGTTCTTGGGAAACGCATTGTTCTTGATTGTGGTCTGTTCGATTCTCTTTTCTTCTGTCGTTGCTCTAGTTTCCCTACCCTCTTTAAGAATGTCTGGCCTGAGAATTTTGAAATCACCTTTGACCAGGCTAAACAGTGTATTGCTGAAAATCCCTCTGAAACTCTTCCCAATCAATTAGGGCCTAGTGATGTGAGCTTTGAAACTAGGGTTCTTGCCCACATTGTTGCAACCACTCTTCTCCCCAGAACTGGTTCCTTCTCAACCCTCTCTCAAAGGGACACCTTCTTTGTCTACTGTATCATCTCCAAACTCAAAATCAAGCTATCCTCCTGGGTCATAAATTTTATGATTGAGAGTGCTGAAGATCCAACCAGTCTTCCTTTCGGTATGGCCATCACCCACATTCTGGAAGCTCATCAAATTCCGCTTTCAGACTACCCCTTTGTTCCTGTCTTCAAGTGCTAAAACTCTAGAGCCTTCTCGAGTATGGGGTATGTGAATGTCAAGGGTACCTGGGTTAAGACGGGTGAAAGTGATGCAAAGCAAACTCCTGTGGAAAACAAGCCTTCGTTTGTTGTTCTGCCCTCTCCTATTCCTGCCAACCTAAGTGAAAAGCTCAGCTCCATTGACTCCCAACTCTTAGACATCAAGTCTCTTCTGTCCTCCACTCAGTCGACTATGGATGCAATTCATGCTATTTCAAAGGAAACAGGGTGAGATGTGTCTAAAATCAGGGTAGTTGTGCAAAGGGTAAGGGAGAATGCGGTTAAAGCCTTCAAGTAGGTGCACGACAGGCTGGATGGAATGAGAATTGCTCCCAACACCAGCTTTGAACAGTTGAAGGAGGCGATTTGCAACACTCTTACTTACTTTCTGCGTCGCTGAGATGGATGTGTTTTTCAGACAATATTTTTTGTTTAAACCTTGTTTTGGCTGTGGTTGGGCTTTGCCCGTGGATGTTTTTTTTCTTTTGCTTATGTGGATAATATTTTTGCAAAAACTTGCTGATCCCTCTTTGCTGATGTCAAAAAGGGGGAGAATATATATTCTGGATTGTTAACGGTTTATGTGCAGGTTCACGTCGACTATGCATACATAGGGTCCACATATGTATTCTTTATTTGTTATACAGGTTAAGTCGACTACGCTACATGCATAGATATTTTTTGAACAGGTTAAGTCAACTATGCTGCCCATGCATAGACAAGACTATATAGGTACAAGTCAACTGTACACATTGAGGGGGAGATCAAGTTCAGTTGACTACACACATTGAAGGGGAGCCAAGTCGGCTAGTACTAAACAGGGAAGTCAACTGTTGTTTACATCCTTACATTTATGTATATTATTTTGCTATCATCAAAAAGGGGGAGATTGTTAGAACATATTTTAATAATGCAATTAATATGCATGTGCAGGAGTTTAAAGAAGTAAAAAGGAACTATTGGAACAGCTATGTCGAACAAGGAAGGAAATCATTCGGAAGGGAAGCTGCCCGAAATACTTACGATGTACAAGGAAAGAAACAGTACTACATCAGCAAATCAGGATTAGCTCCATGATTTTTGGAAATCAAATCTGCCATAATGGAATAAAGATTCAACGCAATCTGTGATTGACGAGTCAGATCAAATCACTGAAGAACTATTAAAGCTAGAAGATCCGGACGGCGGTCAAGATTAGAAGGTCCAACAATCAAGGAAGAATCCTGTCAAACCTGTTATCTGCCGAAGGAAAAGGTCTGAAGAGAAGCAACGGATAGTTTTTTATTCTTGGAAAGAATCAACTCTTTCCAAGGATCAAAACCCTTGGGTTGACAAGCCTTCACCATTAATCCTTGTATAAATTCACAGTGTAACTCCATCCTTCGCATACTTTGATCAAACCAAAATAACTCTCTTCATTCTACTGCAAACAAGCATAGTAGCCTATATAGATCTGCTGTGTAACAAGTCAGGGATAGAAAGAGGGCATACAACTGGTGATGCATTGTATCAAACGAGTGCTAGAGAAACTGAGCGACATACATCAAATCTGTACTCGAAAGAAAACTTATTCACTTGAAGAGAAATCCCTTGCAACCCAAGGGGACTGGATTAGGATTCACATTGAATCCGAACCAGTATAAAAATTCCTGGTGTCTTTATATTTTTGCATTTACTTTCTGCTTATTACCTCGAATTACTATATCTGCAAGATTGCCATATTTAGTCGACTACTTAAGTTTTAAGTCAACTTGTTAACGATTAACTTTAATTATCTACAATTCACCCCCTCTTGTACTTTCAAAAAAGAGTTACAATATTTACATTGTAGATTTGTCAACTCTTTCAGAAAATGAACTCACATGCTTAAGCGTGTTGGTTAATGATCCCCTCCTACGGCACAAAAGACTTGGTCATGCTAGTCTGAATCAGCTAAACAAATTAGTCTCCAAGGACTTGGTTGTAGGTTTACCTAACATCAAGTTCAAGAAAGACAAAGTTTGTGAGGTATGTGCAAGGGGGAAGCAGGTATGGACATCCTTTAAAACCAAGAAAATGGTGAGTATGTCCAAGACGTTGGAACTGGTTCATATGGATCTATGTGGTCCAATGAGAACCATGAGCAGAGGTGGAAAGAAATATGTAATGGTGCTAGTTGATGATTATTCCAGATTCACCTGGGTTTTATTTCTAACCTCTAAAGATGAAGCATTTGACATGTTCTTTGCATTTGTTAGGAAAACTCAGAAACAATTAGGAAATCAACTTGCATCCATTAGGTCTGATCATGGAACTGAGTTTAAAAACTCTAAGTTTGCTGAATTTTGTGATGAAAATGGCATAGATCATAATTTCTCTGCCCCTAGGACTCCACAACAAAATGGTGTAGTTGAAAGGAAAATTAGAACTCTTGAGGATATGGCCAGAACAATGTTATTATCTAGCAAATTACCTCACAATTTCTAGGCAGAGGCTGTAAACACTGCATGCTACATCATAAATAGATGCATGACCAGACCACTAGTAGAGAAGACTCCCTATGAGTTACTTAAAGGGAGAAAACCAAACATATCCCATCTTAGGGCTTTTGGTTGCAAGTGCTATGTGCACAATAATGGAAAAGACTCTCTAGGAAAGTTTGATCCCAAAAGTGATGAGGGAGTATTCTTGGGATATTCTTCACATAGTAAAGCTTATAAAGTTTTTAATAAAAGAACACTGTGTGTAGAAGAGAGTGTGCATGTAGTATTTTGATGAAACTAACATTCTTTCTAAGAGATAGGAACAAGAAGATGAAGCCATTGGACTAGTCAAAGATTGGCTGAATCATCAGCTCAGGTCAAAGTGGTACCTGCAGAAGGAACAGGTGATGGAACAGGTTCATCCTTACAGGGCAACCTGACAGGGGGAAGAAATCAAAAGGGAACTGAAATAAACTCCTTAAAGAACTTGCTCATGAACCTGTTCCTCATCAAATTGATGAAACATCCAGCAGAAGCCAGTTGGTTGTAAAGCCTCACAAGTATCAAAGTTCTCATCC
>NW_017681263.1:0-873 GCF_001879085.1 Nicotiana attenuata
TTAGACATGGTGAATTTCGACGTTATATTAGGGATGGATTGGTTGTCCCCGTATCATGCTATCTTGGATTGTCACGCCAAGACCGTGACCTTGGCTTTGCCAGATTTACCCCGATTGGAGTGGAGAGGGACCCCAGGTCATGCCACTCGCAGTGTTATCTCATATGTGAAGGCTCGACGCATGGTCGAGAAGGGGGTGTCTAGCTTATCTGGCGTATGTTCGCGATTCCAGCTCAGAGGTTCCTTCTATTGATTCTGTTCCTATTGTTCGGGAGTTACCCGAGGTTTTCCCTTCAGACCTGCCGGGTATGCCGCCCGACAGGGATATTGATTTCTGTATTGATCTGGCCCTAGGCACGCAGCCCATTTCTATTCCGTCGTATCGCATGGCCCCGCCAGAGTTGAAGGAGTTAAAGGACCAGTTGCAAGATTTGCTAGAGAAGGGTTTTATCAGACCTAGTGTTTCTCCTTGGGGTGCGCCGGTGTTATTTGTGAAGAAAAATGATGGATCGATGAGGATGTGCATTGATTACCGACAATTGAACAAAGTGACGATAAAGAACAAGTATCCACTGTCGAGGATTGATGATTTGTTTGACCAGCTTCAGGGTGCAAAGGTGTTTTCAAAGATAGACTTGAGATCTGGCTACCATTAGCTGAGGATTAGGGCGTCCGATGTCCCTAAGACAGCATTACGCACTCGGTACGGGCATTATGAGTTCCTGGTCATGTCGTTTGGGTTGACCAATGCCCCAGCAGCATTCATGGAGTTGATGAACCGAGTGTTCAGGCCATATTTGGACATGTTCGTGATAGTCTTTATTGATGATATTCTGGTGTACTCCCGCAGCCAGGAGGAGCACGAGCAGCACCT
>NW_017681263.1:4817-9241 GCF_001879085.1 Nicotiana attenuata
CAGGTGGTCGTGGCTCTCAGCCGCAATCTTCTGACCAGCAGCTTTTCAGTTCACCATCAGCACCTATCAGCGCACCACCACTCCGTTATTCTCAGCAGCCGAGGGCTTGTTACACGTGTGGTGACACGAGACATATTGCCAGGTATTGCCCTCGAGCTTCTGACAGCTCTCAGCAGCAGGGTCCTCGTCCTATGATTCAGGCATCAGGTGATCCACAGGCCGCCAGCCAGCTAGAGGCGGGGGTAGAGGCCATAGAGGTGGAGGTAGAGATCATAGAGGTGGAGCTCGGACCGCCAGAGGTAGAGGCCAGCCAGCAGCCGATCGTCCCAGAGATATGGTTCAGGGAGGTGGGGCCCAGCCCCGGTGTTATGCTCTTCCAGCCAGGCCAGAGGCTGAGTCTTCAGATGCAGTTATTACAGGTACTATTCTGGTCTGTGATAGGGATGCTTCAGTGCTATTTGACCTTGGGTCTACGTTTTCATATGTGTCGTCCTATTTTGCACCCTACCTGACTATGCCTAGTGATGCTTTGGGCATTCCTGTTTATGTATCTACACCGATGGGGGATTCTATAGTGGTCGACCGAGTTCATCGTTCTTGTGTGGTAGTGTTTGAGGGTCTTGAGACCCGTGTTGATTTATTGCTCTTAGACATGGTGAATTTCGACGTTATATTAGGGATGGATTGGTTGTCCCCGTATCATGCTATCTTGGACTGTCACGCCAAGACCGTGACCCTGGCCTTGCCAGATTTACCCCGATTGGAGTGGAGAGGGACCCCAGGTCATGCCACCCGCAGTGTTATCTCATATGTGAAGGCTCGACGCATGGTCGAGAAGGGGTGTCTAGCTTATCTGGCGTATGTTCGCGATTCCAGCTCAGAGGTTCCTTCTATTGATTCTGTTCCTATTGTTCGGGAGTTCCCCGAGGTTTTCCCTTTAGACCTACCGGGTATGCCGCCCGACAGGGATATTGATTTTTGTATTGATCTGGCCCCAGGCACGCAGCCCATTTCTATTCTGCCGTATCGCATGGCCCCGCCAGAGTTGAAGGAGTTAAAGGACCAGTTGCAAGATTTGCTAGAGAAGGGTTTTATCAGGCCTAGTGTTTCTCCTTGGGGTGCGCCAGTGTTATTTGTGATAAAAATGATGGATCGATGAGGATGTGCATTGATTACCGGCAATTGAACAAGGTGACGATAAAGAACAAGTATCCACTGCCGAGGATTGATGATTTGTTTGACCAGCTTCAGGGAGCAAAGGTGTTTTCAAAGATAGACTTGAGATCTGGCTACCATCAGCTGAGGATTAGAGCATCCGATGTCCCTAAGACAGCATTCCGCACTCGGTACGGGCATTATGAGTTCCTGGTCATGTCGTTTGGGTTGACCAATGCCCCAGCAGCATTCATGGAGTTGATGAACCGAGTGTTCAGGCCTTACTTGGACATGTTCGTGATAGTCTTTATTGATGATATTTTGGTGTACTCCCGCGGCCAGGAGGAGCACGAGCAGCACCTCAGGGTGGTTCTTCAGACTCTGAAGGATAGTCAGTTGTATGCTAAGTTCTCGAAGTGCGAGTTCTGTTTGAGTTCTGTCGCATTTCTGGGTCATGTTGTATCAGCAGAGGGTATTTAGGTAGAGCCAAAGAAGATTGAGGCAGTCAAGAACTGGCCTCGACCAGCATCGGCTACAGAGATTCGGAGTTTCTTGGGGTTAGCAGGTTATTACCGCCGGTTCGTGGAGGGATTTTCATCCATAGCAGCCCCGATGACCAAATTGACCTAGAAGGGTGCCCAGTTCAGATGGTCGGATGAGTGTGAGGCAAGCTTTCAGAAGCTCAAGACAGCTCTGACTACGACACCGATATTGGTTTTGCCCACAGGCTCAGGGCCTTATACTGTTTATTGTGATGCTTCCCGTATTGGACTTGGTGCAGTATTGACGCAGGATGGCAGAGTCATTGCTTATGCTTCGAGGCAGTTGAAGATCCACGAGAAGAATTACCCGGTTCATGATCTAGAGTTGGCGGCCATAGTTCATGCCTTGAAGATTTGGAGGCATTACCTATATGGTGTGACGTGTGAGGTGTACACCGATCACAAGAGTCTTCAGTACTTGTTCAAGTAGAAGGAGTTGAACTTGAGGCAGCGGAGGTGGTTGGAGCTATTGAAGGACTATGATGTTACTATTTTGTACCACCCGGGGAGAGCCAATGTGGTGGCCGATGCATTGAGTAGGAAGTCCGCCAGCATGGGTAGTCTTGCTTATGTTCCGGTCAGCCAGAGACCGCTTGCTTTGGATATTCAGGCCCTGGCCAATCGATTTGTGAGGTTGGACATTTCTGAGCCTAGCAGAGTGTTAGCTTGTACGGTTGCTCGTTCTTCATTATTGGAGCGTATCCGTGATCGGCAGTTTGATGATCCCCATTTGTGTGTCTTGAGAGACACGGTGCAGCGTGGAGGTGCCACGAAGGTGACCTTAGATGATGATGGTGTTTTGAGGTTGCAGGGGCGAGTTTGTGTGCCCAATGTCGATGGGATTCGAGAGTTGATCTTAGCGGAGGCCCATAGTTCTTGGTATTCTATTCACCCGGGCGCCGCGAAGATGTATCAGGACTTGCGGCAGCTTTATTGGTGGCGTAGGATGAAGAAAGATATTGTTGCATATGTAGCTCGATGTTTGAACTGTCAGCAGGTTAAGTGTGAGCATCAGAGGCCTGGTGGTTTGTTTCAGAGGATTGAGCTTCCCGAGTGGAAGTGGGAGAGGATTACCATGGATTTCGTTACTGGACTTTCGATGACTCGGAAAAAGTTTGATGCTATTTGGGCATTGTTGATAGGCTGACCAAGTCAGCACATTTTATTCCTGTTGCAGCCACTTATTCATCGGAGAGGTTAGCTGAGATCTACATCCGAGAGATTGTTCGCCTTCATGGGGTGCCGGTATCTATTATTTCGGATCGGGGTACGCAGTTTACCTCGCGCTTCTGGAGAGCAGTTCAGCAGGAGTTGGGCACCCAGGTTCAGTTGAGCACAGCGTTTCATCCTCAGACGGACGGCCAGTCCGAGAGGACTATTCAGATATTGGAGGATATGCTCCGAGCCCGTGTCACTGATTTCGGAGGCTCGTGGGACCAGTTTTTGCCTTTAGCAGAGTTCACCTACAACAACAGCTACCAGTCTAGCATTCAGATGGCTCCTTATGAGGCGTTGTATGGTAGGCGATGTCGGTCTCCAGTCGGATGGTTTGAGCCGGGGGAGGCTCGGTTATTGGGTATAGATTTAGTTCAGGAGGCCTTAGATAAGGTCAAGATCATTCAGGAGAGGCTTCGTTCAGCTCAGTCTAGGCAGAAGAGTTATGCAGACCGTAAGGTTCGAGATGTAGCTTTCATGGTTGTTGAGCGGGTATTGCTCTGAGTGTCGCCTATGAAGGGCGTGATGAGATTTGGAAAGAAGGGCAAGCTTAGCCCTAGGTACATCGGCCCGTTTGAGATTCTTGATCGAGTGGGTGAGGTGGCTTATAGACTTGCGTTGCCACCTAGCTTATCAGCCGTGCATCCAGTCTTCCATGTATTCATGCTTCGGAGGTATCACGGTGATCCTACCCACGTGTTAGATTTCAGTACTATCCAGTTGGACAAGGATTTATCCTATGAGGAGGAGCCGGTAGCTATTCTGGACCGGCAGGTTCGTCAGTTGAGGTCTAAGAGTTTTCCTTCTGTTCGCGTTCAGTGGAGAGGTCAGCCTCCTGAGGCATCGACCTGGGAGTCCGAGTCTGATATGCGGAGCCGTTATCCCTATCTTTTTCCCGACTCAGGTACTCTTTCTCTTGTCCGTTCGAGGACGAACGGTTGCTTTAGAGGTGGAGAATGTGACGACCCAAAGGGTCATCACCTGTATTCCTACTCCCTCTGTATCTCTGAGGCCGTGAAAACCTCACTTGGGGGTTGCCTTGAATTTGTGTGCGCAGTCCGGGCGCGTGGTCGGAACGTTTAAATATGAATTTGTGAGAAAAATAATAAAACCTTGATGTTTTAATTGATTAAGTTTGACTTTGGTCAACGTTTTGGACAAACGGACCCGGCCTCGTGGTTCGACAGTCCCGGAGGGTCCGTAGGAAACTTTGGGACTTGGGTGTGTGCCCGGAATCAAATTCCGAGGTTCCAAGTCCGAGAAATGAATTATTGTGTGAAATTGTTTTCTGAAAATAATTAAAGAATTTGAAAGTGTTATTTGTTTAGAAGACTGTGCTGTTGGGCTCGTATTTTGGTTCCGACGCCCGGCACAAGTCTTAAATATGAGTTAAGCAATTGCTGTGAAGTTTGGTTAGATTTGGACGTCATTTGACGTGTTTTGAGCTAGCAACAGTAAGAATTTGATGTTTCATGGAAATTGGAAGGAAATCATGGGTCTTGAGGCCTAATT
>NW_017681263.1:10948-11589 GCF_001879085.1 Nicotiana attenuata
AGCTGTACCCTTGCCGGGTTAAAGTGTTATGTTGTCGAATTCCCCTAATGGGGCCTTCTTTACAAAGTCAGATATTTTGAACTATAATATGGGATCGTGTGGCACGCCGTCCACTTATATATTATGAAATGGGATCGTGTGGCACGCCGACCACTTATATATTATGAAATGGGATCGTGTGGCACGCCGACCACTTATATATTATGAAATGGGATCGTGTGGCACGTCGTCCACTTATATATATTATGAACTGGGATCGTGTGGCACGCCGACCACCTAGAAATATATATTATGAAATGGAATCGTGTGGCACGCCGACCACTTATATAGCTTGTGAGATAGGATGTGGTTTCGTGTTTACTTCTGATAAATTGTGTTCATCTGTATATAAGCATGTCCCCTCCCTGCCTTAGCTGGTATTTTCTGTTCTTATTTCATTATACTTGTTCATACATATATACCTGCACAAGTTGTTTTTGGTAGGTCCTGTCTAGCCTCGTCACTACTTCGCCGGGGTTAGGCCAGGCACTTACCAGCACATGGGGTCGGTTGTGCTGATGCTACACTCTGTGCATTTTTGCACAGGTCCAAGTATTGAGCAGCAGCAGCAGCATTAGCACGGGGGCCAACCTTCAGTCCAG
>NW_017681264.1:0-797 GCF_001879085.1 Nicotiana attenuata
CCTGCATGACTTGGAGGAGGAAGCCATGGTGATGCTGCTGGAAAAAACTGCAACTGCAGTGTTGGAAGGACATGGTCCTTCAGATGGATGGAAGGCTTGCTAGAACTGAAATTTTGGAGTTCATAGCGAATTGTGAAATGGAAAAAGGAGAGTCACCATTGTGGTGAACGGGGTGACTGTAAGCTTTTACAAAAGGGAATAGGGAGAGATTCTAGGTGTACTTGCTAAAGAGTACGATGATTACAAAAAGCTTAAATAACCAATTATAGAGACCTCCACACCTCCCTTGCCATTAGAAGAATGCTTGCTGACAATGAGTTAGAGCTAGAGCCCAAGGCTGTATATAAATGTGAGATGAAGCCATCCCTTCAAAGTGTTGCTTGAATTTGTTAAAAAGATCATGTTGGCCAGGCGGTAAAGAAGGAACATTTCCACATTCATAGATATGGTCCTTATGGATTGCCTGGATAGTAACTGGGACTTAGGGTAAGTGCCTTCGCCATCAAAATTTGACAATTCGACCTCGCTCGAACTAGGACTAAGGCTAAGTGCCTTCGCCATAAAAATTTGACAATTCGACCCCACTCGAACTGGGACTCAGGCTAAGGTTCATCGCCATCAAAGTTTGCCAGTTCGACCTCGCTCGTAGTGGGACTCAGGCTAAGTGCCTTCGCCATCAAAGTTCGACAGTTCGACCTCGCTTGAACTGGGACTCAGGCTAAGTGCCTTCGACATCAAAATTTTACAATTCGACCCCACTAAAACTGGGACTCAGGCTAAGTGCCTTCGCCATCAAA
>NW_017681264.1:5655-5987 GCF_001879085.1 Nicotiana attenuata
GACATAAAAAATTTGACAATTCTACCCCACTCGAACTGGGACTCCGGCTAAGTGCCTTCGCCATCAAAGTTTGGCAGTTCGACCTCGCTCGAACTGGGACTCACGCTAAGTACCTTCGCCATTAAAGTTTGACAGTTCAACCTCGCTCGAACTGGGACTCAAGCTAAGTGCCTTCTCCATCAAAGTTTGACTATTCGACCTCGCTCGAATTGGGACTCATGCTAAGTGCCTTCGCCATAAAAATTTGACAGTTCGATCCCGCTCGAATGAGACTCAGGCTAAGTGCCTTCGCCATCAAAGTTTGACAGTTCGACCTCGTTCGAACTGGGACT
>NW_017681264.1:6731-11585 GCF_001879085.1 Nicotiana attenuata
CATCGCCATCAAAGTTTGGCAGTTCGACCTCGCTCGAACTGGGACTCAGGCTAAATGCCTTCGACATCAAAATTTGACAGTTCGACCTTGCTCGAATTGGGACTCAAGCTAAGTGCCTTCGACATCAAAATTTGATAGTTAGACCCCGCTCGAACTGGGACTCACGCTAACTGCCTTCGCCATTAAAGTTTGACAGTTCGACCTCACTCGAACTGGGACTTAGGCTAAGTGCCTTCGCCATCAAAATTTGACAGTTCGACCTCGCTCGAAGTAGGACTTAGGCTAAGTGCCTTAGACATCAAAATTTGACAATTCGACCCCACTCGAACTAGGACTCAGGCTAAGTTTCTTCGCCATCAAAGTTTGACAGTTGGACCTCGCTCGAACTGGGACTCAGGCTAAGTGCCTTCGACATCAAAATTTGACAGTTCGACCCCGCTCGAACTGGGACTCAGGCTAAGTGCCTTCGCCATCAAAGTTTGACAGTTCGACCTCGCTCGAACTGGGACTCAGGCTAAGTGCCTTCGCCATCAAAATTTGACAGTTCGACCTCGCTCGAACTGGGACTCAGGCTAAGTGCCTTCGCCATCAAAGTTTGACAGTTCGACCTCGCTCGAACTGGGACTCAGGCTAAGTGCCTTCGCCATCAAAGTTTGACAGTTCGACCTCGCTCGAACTGGGACTCAGGCTAAGTGCCTTCGCCATCAAAGTTTGACAGTTCGACCTCGCTCGAACTGGGACTCAGGCTAAGTGCCTTCGCCATCAAAGTTTGACAGTTCGACCTCGCTCGAACTGGGACTCAGGCTAAGTGCCTTCGCCATCAAAGTTTGACAGTTCGACCTCGCTCGAACTGGGACTCAGGCTAAGTGCCTTCGCCATCAAAGTTTGACAGTTCGACCTCGCTCGAACTGGGACTCAGGCTAAGTGCCTTCGCCATCAAAGTTTGACAGTTCGACCTCGCTCGAACTGGGACTCAGGCTAAGTGCCTTCGCCATCAAAGTTTGACAGTTCGACCTCGCTCGAACTGGGACTCAGGCTAAGTGCCTTCGCCATCAAAGTTTGACAGTTCGACCTCGCTCGAACTGGGACTCAGGCTAAGTGCCTTCGCCATCAAAGTTTGACAGTTCGACCTCGCTCGAACTGGGACTCAGGCTAAGTGCCTTCGCCATCAAAGTTTGACAGTTCGACCTCGCTCGAACTGGGACTCAGGCTAAGTGCCTTCGCCATCAAAGTTTGACAGTTCGACCTCGCTCGAACTGGGACTCAGGCTAAGTGCCTTCGCCATCAAAGTTTGACAGTTCGACCTCGCTCGAACTGGGACTCAGGCTAAGTGCCTTCGCCATCAAAGTTTGACAGTTCGACCTCGCTCGAACTGGGACTCAGGCTAAGTGCCTTCGCCATCAAAGTTTGACAGTTCGACCTCGCTCGAACTGGGACTCAGGCTAAGTGCCTTCGCCATCAAAGTTTGACAGTTCGACCTCGCTCGAACTGGGACTCAGGCTAAGTGCCTTCGCCATCAAAGTTTGACAGTTCGACCTCGCTCGAACTGGGACTCAGGCTAAGTGCCTTCGCCATCAAAGTTTGACAGTTCGACCTCGCTCGAACTGGGACTCAGGCTAAGTGCCTTCGCTATCAAAGTTTGACAGTTCGACCTCGCTCGAACTGGGACTCAGGCTAAGTGCCTTCGCCATCAAAGTTTGACAGTTCGACCTCGCTCGAACTGGGACTCAGGCTAAGTGCCTTCGCCATCAAAGTATGACAGTTCGACCTCGCTCGAACTGGGACTCAGGCTAAGTGCCTTCGCCATCAAAGTTTGACAGTTCGACCTCGCTCGAACTGGGACTCAGGCTAAGTGCCTTCGCCATCAAAGTTTGACAGTTCGACCTCGCTCGAACTGGGACTCAGGCTAAGTGCCTTCGCCATCAAAGTTTGACAGTTCGACCTCGCTCGAACTGGGACTCAGGCTAAGTGCCTTCGCCATCAAAGTTTGACAGTTCGACCTCGCTCGAACTGGGACTCAGGCTAAGTGCCTTCGCCATCAAAGTTTGACAGTTCGACCTCGCTCGAACTGGGACTCAGGCTAAGTGCCTTCGCCATCAAAGTTTGACAGTTCGACCTCGCTCGAACTGGGACTCAGGCTAAGTGCCTTCGCCATCAAAGTTTGACAGTTCGACCTCGCTCGAACTGGGACTCAGGCTAAGTGCCTTCGCCATCAAAGTTTGACAGTTCGACCTCGCTCGAACTGGGACTCAGGCTAAGTGCCTTCGCCATCAAAGTTTGACAGTTCGACCTCGCTCGAACTGGGACTCAGGCTAAGTGCCTTCGCCATCAAAGTTTGACAGTTCGACCTCGCTCGAACTGGGACTCAGTCTAAGTGCCTTCGCCATCAAAGTTTGACAGTTCGACCTCGCTCGAACTGGGACTCAGGCTAAGTGCCTTCGCCATCAAAGTTTGACAGTTCGACCTCGCTCGAACTGGGACTCAGGCTAAGTGCCTTCGCCATCAAAGTTTGACAGTTCGACCTCGCTCGAACTGGGACTCAGGCTAAGTGCCTTCGCCATCAAAGTTTGACAGTTCGACCTCGCTCGAACTGGGACTCAGGCTAAGTGCCTTCGCCATCAAAGTTTGACAGTTCGACCTCGCTCGAACTGGGACTCAGGCTAAGTGCCTTCGCCATCAAAGTTTGACAGTTCGACCTCGCTCGAACTGGGACTCAGGCTAAGTGCCTTCGCCATCAAAGTTTGACAGTTCGACCTCGCTCGAACTGGGACTCAGGCTAAGTGCCTTCGCCATCAAAGTTTGACAGTTCGACCTCGCTCGAACTGGGACTCAGGCTAAGTGCCTTCGCCATCAAAGTTTGACAGTTCGACCTCGCTCGAACTGGGACTCAGGCTAAGTGCCTTCGCCATCAAAGTTTGACAGTTCGACCTCGCTCGAACTGGGACTCAGGCTAAGTGCCTTCGCCATCAAAGTTTGACAGTTCGACCTCGCTCGAACTGGGACTCAGGCTAAGTGCCTTCGCCATCAAAGTTTGACAGTTCGACCTCGCTCGAACTGGGACTCAGGCTAAGTGCCTTCGCCATCAAAGTTTGACAGTTCGACCTCGCTCGAACTGGGACTCAGGCTAAGTGCCTTCGCCATCAAAGTTTGACAGTTCGACCTCGCTCGAACTGGGACTCAGGCTAAGTGCCTTCGCCATCAAAGTTTGACAGTTCGACCTCGCTCGAACTGGGACTCAGGCTAAGTGCCTTCGCCATCAAAGTTTGACAGTTCGACCTCGCTCGAACTGGGACTCAGGCTAAGTGCCTTCGCCATCAAAGTTTGACAGTTCGACCTCGCTCGAACTGGGACTCAGGCTAAGTGCCTTCGCCATCAAAGTTTGACAGTTCGACCTCGCTCGAACTGGGACTCAGGCTAAGTGCCTTCGCCATCAAAGTTTGACAGTTCGACCTCGCTCGAACTGGGACTCAGGCTAAGTGCCTTCGCCATCAAAGTTTGACAGTTCGACCTCGCTCGAACTGGGACTCAGGCTAAGTGCCTTCGCCATCAAAGTTTGACAGTTCGACCTCGCTCGAACTGGGACTCAGGCTAAGTGCCTTCGCCATCAAAGTTTGACAGTTCGACCTCGCTCGAACTGGGACTCAGGCTAAGTGCCTTCGCCATCAAAGTTTGACAGTTCGACCTCGCTCGAACTGGGACTCAGGCTAAGTGCCTTCGCCATCAAAGTTTGACAGTTCGACCTCGCTCGAACTGGGACTCAGGCTAAGTGCCTTCGCCATCAAAGTTTGACAGTTCGACCTCGCTCGAACTGGGACTCAGGCTAAGTGCCTTCGCCATCAAAGTTTGACAGTTCGACCTCGCTCGAACTGGGACTCAGGCTAAGTGCCTTCGCCATCAAAGTTTGACAGTTCGACCTCGCTCGAACTGGGACTCAGGCTAAGTGCCTTCGCCATCAAAGTTTGACAGTTCGACCTCGCTCGAACTGGGACTCAGGCTAAGTGCCTTCGCCATCAAAGTTTGACAGTTCGACCTCGCTCGAACTGGGACTCAGGCTAAGTGCCTTCGCCATCAAAGTTTGACAGTTCGACCTCGCTCGAACTGGGACTCAGGCTAAGTGCCTTCGCCATCAAAGTTTGACAGTTCGACCTCGCTCGAACTGGGACTCAGGCTAAGTGCCTTCGCCATCAAAGTTTGACAGTTCGACCTCGCTCGAACTGGGACTCAGGCTAAGTGCCTTCGCCATCAAAGTTTGACAGTTCGACCTCGCTCGAACTGGGACTCAGGCTAAGTGCCTTCGCCATCAAAGTTTGACAGTTCGACCTCGCTCGAACTGGGACTCAGGCTAAGTGCCTTCGCCATCAAAGTTTGACAGTTCGACCTCGCTCGAACTGGGACTCAGGCTAAGTGCCTTCGCCATCAAAGTTCGACAGTTTGACCTCGCTCGAACTGGGACTCAGGCTAAGTGCCTTCGACATCAAAATTTGACAGTTCGACCCCACTCGAACTGGGACTCAGGATAAGGTTCTTCGCCATCAAAGTTTGACAGTTCGACCTCGCACGAACTGGGACACAGGCTAAGTACCTTCGACATCAAAATTTGACAATTCAACCCCGCTCGAACTGGGACTCAAGCTAAGTGCTTTCGCCGTCAAAGTTTGACAGTACGACCTCGCTCGAACTAGACTCAGGCCAAGTGCCTTCGCCATGAAAATTTTACATTTCGACCCCACTCAAACTGGGACTAAGGCTAAGTGCCTGCGCCATCAAAATTTGACAGTTCGACCCTGCTCGAACTGGGACTCAGGCTAAGTGCCTTCGCCATCAAAGTTTGACAGTTCGACCTCGCTCGAACTG
>NW_017681265.1:0-3313 GCF_001879085.1 Nicotiana attenuata
CCTTACACTCCCCGCCTTGATCTCTTAGCTGAGGAAGAAAAGCCTCCCAGAAACCCTGAGCAAGAAGAGATGATCCGGAAGGTCAAGAGCCTAGAACAGTCATTCCGAAATATGGAAGGACTCGGAGGACAAGTGAGTGTAGCCTACAAGGCCTGTGCCTGTTTCCTGATGTCCAGTTGCCAGCAGGATTTAAGCTGCCCAAGTTTGACCTATATGATGGCCATGGTGATCCGGTGGCCCACTTAAGGGGGTTCTGCAGCAAGATGAGAGGAGCGGGAGGAAGGGACGAGTTATTGATGGCTTACTTTAGTCAAAGTCTAAGTGGAGCAGCTTTGGAGTGGTACACACGACAGGATCATGCTCGATGGTACACTTGGGACGACCTGGCTCAAGCATTTGCATGTCATTTTCAGTACAATCTCGAAATTGTCCCGGACCGTCTGTCGCTAACTAAAATTGAGAAGAAGCCCGGAGAAAGTTTCAGAGAGTATGGTTTTCGGTGGAGGGAGCAGGCGGCAAGAGTCGATCCTCCAATGAAAGAGAACGAGATGGTTGATTATTTCCTACAGGCTTTGGAGCCGACCTATTATGGGCATCTGGTGTCAGCAGTGGGAAAAACTTTCAACGAGGTCGTGAAAATGGGAAGTATGGTGGAAGAGGGTCTCAAGTCTAACAAGATTATGAGCTATTCAGCAATCAAAGCAACTACTCAGGCTATCCAGAGCAGCACTGGAGGAGTATTGGGAAAGAAGAAGAAAGAAGAGGTTGCAGTAGTGGAATCGAGAGCTTGGTCCAGAGGTCCATCACCATATTATCACCAACCTCGCCCTCACCCCCAAACCTACCCACACACCCCATATGGCCCACCGCAGCACTATTACCCACCTCCTGTCCCCAATTTCTCTGTCCACCATGCCCAAACATACCCCCAACCTCCTACCCACGCACAATGGCACACCTACCCCACAAAATACTTACTCATCTCAAAACACCTACCCACCCCCAAGAACCAACAGAAATCCCGCTGGAACCGGTTTCGACCCAATCCCGCATTTAAGAATGATAGGTTGCAAAAGAAGAAGACTTTCACTCCCTTGGGTGAATCTTACACTAGCCTGTACCACAGATTGAGACAGTTGGGCATGCTGAATCCGATTGAACCCAAATTGCCAAATCCTCCCCCAAGGAATCTGGACCACTCTGTGAGTTGTGAATATTGCTCAGGTGCGTCGGGACATGACACTAAAAAATGTTGGCACTTGAAAACAGCCATCCAAGAGCTCATTGATACCCGCCGAATTGAAGTGCAAGCCCCAGAAGCGCCTAACATCACCCAAAATCCATTACCAACTCATCACGAGACCCATATGATCGAGCTAGTCCGAGCATAAGAAGCCGTCACAAACCGTAATGATGATCAGGGCTAGTGAGGATAGATCAAATGAGAAACTAGCAAAGGTGGGAGCATTGATCAAGGTAGGAGAAACAGTTAGCAAACCAGTTGTAGTGATGAAGAAAGAGCTTTTGAGCAGTGTTACAGGAAAACAAGAACCAATTAAAATGGTAGTGTCGGGGGCAGCTGTCAAGCCCGCTGTGATTGTGAAAGGGGCTCGCATAGAGCCGATTGTCATCAAGCCAGTGACTCAGCTACCAGTAATCAGTGAAAAGGCCGTCCCATGGAATTACGGCCGAGTGACAGTGATGTATCAGGGAAAGGATGTTAAGGAAGAAGTTTGTGAAACCCATGGATTGACTCGCTCAGGAAGATGCTTTGCTCCTGACGAGCTGAGAAAGGCTCTAAACTCACCAAAGATAATCCAGTATCAGTGAAGAAAGCTGTAACTGAAGAAGAGGCAGAAGAATTCTTGAAGAAGATGAAGGCACAGGATTATTCCATTGTAGAACAGTTGAGAAAGACCCCGGCACAAATCTCTTTGCTATCATTACTGATCCACTTAGATGAGCACCACCAGGCATTGATGAAAATTCTAAATGAGGCCCATGTTCCCGATAAGATTTCTGTGAACCACCTAGAGAAAATAGCAAACAAGATTTTTGAGGTCAACAGGGTTACGTTTTCTGATGATGAGCTGCCTTTGGAAGGCACTGAGCATAATAGAGCACTCTACCTCACGATGAAATGTGAAGACTCTGTGGTCACCCGGGTGCTAGTTGATAACGGGTCCAGTGCAAACATTTTCCCCCTCTCCACCTTGGAAAAGTTAAAGGTGGACAGCGAGAGTATCCACAAGAATAGTATTTGCGTGCGAGGATTTGATGGAGGAGGCAAGGACACAGTTGGGGATATAGTGTTGGAACTGACAATAGGTCCGGTTGAATTCACTATGGAGTTCCAGGTGCTTGATGTGGCTGTCTCTTACAATCTCTTGTTAGGCCGACCCTGGATCCATGCAGCAAAGGCAGTGCCATCTACCTTGCACCAGATGGTTAAATTCGAGTGGGACAGACAAGAGATTGTGGTGCATGGGGAAGATAGTTCGTGCACTCTGGGTGATGCCATTGTGCCTTTCATAGAAGCTGAGGATGGCAAAGGCCCATGGGTTTATCAAGTCTTTGATACGGTATCGGTTGAGAAGATCCCGGAAGGGAAGTGTATTCCTGTGCCAAAGGTAGCTGCTGTATCCGTCATGGTTGCGTCGGAAATGCTGAAGAACGGATTTGCACCTGGAAAGGGCTTGGGTGCTTCTTTACAAGGCATCGTACAGCCGGTATCTCTTCCTGCAAACCTGGATACTTTTGGTTTAGGCTTCAAGCCCACTGCTGCAGACATAAAGCGAGCTAGAAAGATGAAAAAGAAAGCATGGACCCTTCCAAAACCCATTCCCCGCCTTTCCCGTTCCTTTGTTAGGCCTGGTACTAAGAAGCTCCTAGCGACGGTAATGCCTAGTTGTGTGGTTGATCCCGACAAGGAGTTGATTGAGCGGTTTGAGAAGCTGTTTTATGAGGTGAATGTGTTGGAGGCCGGAGAAGGTCCAAGCAAGGCAGATGTTCAGTTCGTGGGGCCCCATGCAAAGCTTAATAATTGGGAAGCTACTTCCCTTCCTACCCGGAGGGAGTCTTGGTAGTTAGTTTTGATTTCCTTTCAGTTTAATCTGGATTATTTCCAAGGTTGTAATTCGGATGCTATGTTCCGTCCGTTTGGATGAGTTAAACCTTGTTATCTTAAATATTAATGAAATGCAATTTTCCTCTTTTTCATTCCTGATGTTTTCATTTTTTGTCTTTCTTTTCTTTCTTGTACAGTCCCTTTTATGCTGGTTTCAGTGATGTGTCATGCATGAGGAATCTTCAG
>NW_017681265.1:5859-8830 GCF_001879085.1 Nicotiana attenuata
TTAATTGTTTTCTTTTGGCCTGGTCTTTTCTCTTTCATTTCTTTTGGATGATAGTCCAAATGAGTAAAAGACAATTAGCACGCATGAATATTTAATTGATACACTACTGTTTGGGTACAAATTTCGCATTATTGAGCTACTTTAAGTGGAATAAAAGGAGTAGAAATCTGGAAGGATTATTGATGCAAAGTAAATGTCATTGTAGTTTCACCTTTTAATTTGTTGCTCTTGTTAGCATCCAATCTGACTCCTGTTTGTCGGATTAAGTACGTAATAATTCAAGTTGTTTTTTTATAAGTTATGTCGTGTTAAATTGAAATGGCCATTGGGCCTAACATTTCGGAGAATGTTGATCTCCAACCTAGAAAAATGATTAATGAATAATCGTAGTTTGCTTTAGGCTCGATTTAGACTAGTGTTGTGCAAATTTAGTTCTAAAAAAAATAATAATTCGAGGGATGCGTTCGCGCAACTTCAACCAAATTTTTCTTAATAAAATAAACAAAGCGTTATTAATTGTGGACACGTTCGCGTGACATGATTTTTGATGCGCCAATGGAAATGAGTATACGTACGCGTAACTCGATTCTTTAATTAAGAATAATTCAAGTGATTTAAAAGCGGTAAAAAGATAAATGCACATAGGTCCTAAAAATGAGTAGTTTAACAATTTAAGCCAAGTATAAATCGTTAAGCGACCGTGCTAGAACCACGGAAATTGGGAATGCCTAACACCTTCTCCCGGGTTAACAGAATTCCTTATCTAGAATTTCTGGTTCGCAGATTTTTTTTTTTTAAATAAAAACTTCCTCGATTTGGGATTTAAAATAAACCGGTGACTTGGGACACCAATTAAATTATTCCAAGTGGCGACTCTGATTAAATAAATATCCCATTTCGATTAGTGTCACTTTAATTGGAAAAACTCCTTCCTTTCCTATCCCTTTCGGGAAAAAGGAGGTGTGACAGTCAGATGGACGGATGAATGTCAAGCAGCATTTGACAAGATTAAGGAGTATTTTGCTAGTCCACCTGTGTTGGTCCCGCCGGAGCCGGGAAGACCCTTGATCCTTTATCTGACCGTGTTGGATAATTCTTTTGGTTGTGTACTGGGGCAGCATGACATCACAGGAAGGAAAGAGCAGGCAATTTACTACCTCAGAAAGAAGTTCACATCATATGAGGTGAAGTACACTCAACTTGAGAGGACGTGCTGTGCCTTAACTTGGGTAGCGCAGAAGTTGAAACATTACTTGTCGGCATATACCACCTATCTCATCTCTCGGTTGGACCCGTTGAAGTACATTTTTCAGAAACCCATGCCTACAGGGAGGCTGGCGAAATGGCAAATCTTGCTTACGGAATTTGATATTGTCTACGTGACCTGGACTGCAATGAAAACACAAGCGCTAGCTGATCATTTGGCCGAGAATCCAGTTGATGATGAATATGAGCCTTTGAAAACATATTTCCCCGACGAGGAGATAATGCATATTGAAGAATTAGAACAAGTCGAGAAGCCAGGATGGAAACTGTTCTTTGATGGAGCTGCCAACGCCAAGGGTGTCGGGATAGGAGCGGTACTGATTTCTGAGACAGGGCAACACTACCATGTCACTGCTCAACTTCGTTTCTATTGCACCAATAACATGGCTGAATACGAAGCATGTATCTTGGGTTTGAGATTGGCTATAGACATGGGTGTCCAGGAAATCTTGGTCATGGGTGACTCGGATCTTCTGGTACACCAGATTCAGGGTGAATGGGAGACACGAGATTTGAAGCTCATACCATACCGGCAGTGTTTGCATGAACTTTGTCAACGGTTTCAATCAATAGACTTCAGGCATATTCCAAGAATTCACAATGAGGTTGCCGACGCTTTGGCCACTTTGGCGTCAATGTTGCATCATCCAGACAAGGCTTATGTGGACCCGTTACAGATTCAGGTCCGAGATCAGCATGCTTATTGTAATATGGTGGCAGAAGAGCTTGACGGTGAGCCGTGGTTCCATGATATCAAAGAATACCTCCGGATGGGAGTGTACCCAGCACAAGCTACAGGGGATCAAAAGAGAGCAATCCGACGCTTGGCAAGCGGATTTTTCTTCAGTGGAGGAGTGTTGTACAAGAGAACTCCAAATCTTGGATTGTTGAGATGCATGGATGCTAAACAGGCTACAGTTATCATGGCTGAGGTACATGCGGGAGTTTGCGGACCTTATATGAGTGGATATGTATTGGCAAAGAAGATTCTCCGAGCAGGTTATTATTGGCTTACTATGGAACGGGATTGCATTAGTTTTGTGCGCAAGTGTTATCAGTGTCAGGTACATGGAGATTTGATTCATTCTCCACCATCTGAATTGCATACAATGTCGGCACCGTGGCCGTTCGTTTCTTGGGGAATGGATGTCATTGGGCCGATCGAGCCAGCGGCGTCAAATGGGCACATGTTCATTCTGGTTGCTATTGATTATTTCACTAAGTGGGTTGAGGCGAAGACCTTCAAATCTGTGACCAAGAATGCAGTGGTCGATTTTGTGCATTCGAATATCATCTGTCGGTTTGGGATCCCGAAGGTCATCATCACAGACAATGGTGCCAATCTCAACAGTCATTTGATGGCAGAGACATGTCAGCAGTTTAAGATCACGCACCGCAATTCCACCCCATATCGTCCTAAGGCGAATGGAGCGGTCGAAACAGCTAACAAGAACATCAAGAAAATACTTCGAAAAATGGTAGAAGGGTCCAGGCAATGGCATGAGAAGTTACCTTTCGCCCTTTTAGGCTATCGCACTACTGTCCACACTTCAGTAGGGGCGACTCCTTATTCATTGGTGTATGGCACTGAGGCAGTAATACCCGCAGAGGTTGAAATCCCGTCCCTTCGGATTATCGCTGAGGCGGAAATTGATGATGTTGAATGGGTTAAAGCCCGCTTGGAACAACTAAGTTTGATTGATGA
>NW_017681265.1:10574-11583 GCF_001879085.1 Nicotiana attenuata
AAATTCGGTCAGGAAGTCGAAGGGATTCAAGGCAAGGCCAGGAAAGCGGGAAGGAGTGAAGCCCAGCAGCAGGGATGTACATAGCAAGAATGCCAGCAACTAGCCACCATTTTTAAAATTGACAAGATTTTTCTTTGATTGAAACAGGGGCAAAAATTTCGGAGGAACCCTCCGTAAGGAAAGGTAACACCCAAACAGGTAAGACTGGAAATTTTCAGGACCCTCCTAGAAAACGGGACTTAGTTTAAATTTCAAAGCAATCATAAGTAGCATAATTTAGCATAAATGTATCCCAAGGAGCAGAAGTTGGTTTCAAAGTTGCCTGTTTAAGATAGAACTCAATTAGGAGTTGTCAGAACCCTCTTGATTAATGGGACACAGTTTTAAGATCTCCCTTAGATAGCAAAATACTGTTGTAGGATAGTATAATTCAGCCGTAGAATTGGCACTCATAAGATAAGACTTGAATTTTTATTTTCAGGACCCTGCTGGATAATGAGATGTAGCTTTAAAGTTCGCTTCAGATAACAAAATATAGCGGGAGTCGTACCTTCAATAGATATAACTTAGGTTAAAACTATCTTTTAGCTAGAAGTTGTCAGGACCCTCCTGAATAATGGGAAGTAGTTTAAAACCTTTTAGATAACAAATGTAGTGGGAGTAATGCTTTTAGAAGATATAACTTAGGTTCGTAATTGTTAGGAGTTGTCAGGACCTCCCTGGATAATAAGACAGCTTTCAAATTCTTATAACAGTTGGTAGAATAATTCAGTTTAACACTCACCCATGTGCCCAGCCACCAAACTGGGGCAGAAAATGTTCTTTGTTTGTCTATTTTTTTTTGGCAATCAGGCACCCACCTGGAGAACAAGGGAATACATTTCAAGTTTCAGCAATCAGGAGCCCACCTGGAGAATAAGTCAGGAGCCCACCTGGAGAACAAGGGAATACTTTTCAAGCTTCAGCAATCAGGAGCCCGCCTGGAGAACAGAGGCATACATTTCAAGTT
>NW_017681266.1:0-3059 GCF_001879085.1 Nicotiana attenuata
CAACTGAACCTGGGTACCTAACTCTTGCTGAACCGCTCTCCAAAAGCGCGAGGTAAACTGTGTACCCCGATCCGAAATGATAGATACGGCACACCATGAAGGCGAACAATATCCCGGATATAAATCTCAACTAACCTCTCGGATGAATAGGAGACTGCTACTGGAATGAAATGCGCTGACTTGGTCAGCCTATCAACAATGACCCAAATAGCATCAAACTTCTTCCGAGTCAATGGAAGTCCAGTAATGAAATCCATGGTAATCCTCTCCCACTTCCACTCGGGAAGCTCAATCCTCTGAGACAAACCACCAGGCCTCTGATGCTCATACTTGACCTGCTGATAGTTTAAACATCGAGCCACATACGCAACAATATCCTTCTTCATCCTACGCCACCAATAATGCTGCCGCAAGTCCTGATACATCTTCGCGGCGCCCGGGTGAATAGAATACCGAGAACTGTGGGCCTCCGCTAAGATCAACTCTCGAATCCCATCAACATTGGGCGCACAAACTCGACCCTGCAATCTCAAAACACCATCATCATCTAAAGTCACCTTCGTGGCACCTCCACGCTGCACCGTGTCTCTCAGGACACACAAATGGGGATCATCAAACTGCCGATCACGGATACGCTCCAGTAGAGAAGAACGAGCGACCGTGCAAGCTAACACTCTGCTGGGCTCAGAAATATCTAATCTCACCAATCGATTGGCCAACGCCTGAATATCTAAAGCAAGCGGTCTTTGGCTGACCGAAATATACGCAAGACTACCCATGCTGGCAGACTTCCTACTCAATGCATCGGCTACCACATTGGCCTTACCCGGGTGATATAAGATAGTAACATCATAATCTTTCAACAACTCTAGCCATCTCCTCTGCCTCACATTCAACTCCTTCTGCTTGAACAGATACTGCAGGCTCTTGTGATCCGTGTACACCTCACATGTCACGCCATATAGATAATGCCTCCAAATCTTTAAAGCATGAACAACCGCTGCCAACTCTAGATCATGAACCGGATAATTTTTCTCGTGGATCTTCAACTGTCTCGAAGCATAAGCAATAACCTTGCCATCCTGCATCAATACTGCTCCAAGTCCAATACGGGAAGCATCGCAATAGACCGTGTAAGGCCCTGAACCCGTAGGCAAAACCAACACCGGTGCCGTGGTCAGAGCTGTCTTGAGCTTCTAGAAGCTCGCCTCACACTCATCTGACCATCTGAACTGGGCACCCTTCTGGGTCAATCTGGTCATCGGGGCTGCAATAGAAGAAAACCCCTCCACGAACCGACGGTAATAACCTGCTAACCCCAAGAAACTCCGAATCTCGATCGCTGAAGCTGGTCGAGGCCAATTCTTGACTGCCTCAATCTTCTTCGGGTCCACCTGAATACCCTCTGCTGATATAATATGGCCCAGAAATGCAACCGAACTCAACCAGAACTCGCACTTCTAAAACTTGGCATATAATTGACTATCTTTCAGAGTCTGAAGAACCACTCTGAGGTGCTGCTCGTGCTCTTGTTGGCTGCCAGAGTACACCAAGATGCCATCAATGAAGACTATCACGAATAAGTCTAGATATGGCCTGAACACTCGGTTCATCAACTCCATAAACGCTGCTGGGGCATTGGTCAAAACAAATGACATGACTAAAAACTCATAGTGCCCATACCGAGTGCGGAACGCCGTCTTAGGGAATCAGACGCCCTAATCCTCAGCTGATGATAGCCAGATCTCAAGTCTATCTTTGAAAACACCCTTGCTCCCTGAAGCTGGTCAAACAAATCATCAATTCTCGGCAGTGGATACTTGTTCTTTATCGTCACCTTGTTCAACTGTCGGTAATCAATACACATCCGCATCGAACCATCCTTCTTCTTCACAAATAACACCGGCGCACCCCAAGGAGAAACACTAGGCCTGATAAAACCCTTCTCTAGTAATTCCTGCAACTGGTCCTTTAACTCCTTCAACTCTGGCGGGGCCATGCGATACGGCGGAATAGAAATGGGCTGTGTGCCCGGAGCCAGATCAATACAGAAATCAATATCCCTGTCGGGCGGCATGCCCGGCAGGTCTGAAGGGAAAACCTCAGGGAACTCTCGAACAATAGGAACGGAGTCAATAGAAGGAACTTCTGCGCTGGAGTCGCGAACATACGCCAGATAAGCTAAACACCCCTTCTCGACCATGCGTCGAGCCTTGACATATGCAATAACACTGCGAGTGGCATAACCCGAAGTCCCTTTCCACTCTAGTCGGGGCAATTCTGGCAAAGCCAAGGTCACGGTCTTGGCGTGACAATCTAAGATGGCATGATACGGGGACAACCAATCCATCCCCAATATAACGCCAAAGTCAACCATGACCAACAACAACAAATCTACCTGAGTCTCAAGACCTCCAATCACCCTAATCCAAGAACGATGGGCTCGGTCGACCATAATAGAATCACCCACCGGTGCAGACACATAAACAGGAACACTCAATGAACCATTAGGCATGACCAAATGCGGCGCAAAATATAACCGAAGCTTCTCTACCACAAACCAGAACAGTACCTGCACCTTTACCTCTAATACCTTTACCTCCACTTCTCGCATCTCTACCTCCACCTCTAATACCTTTACCTCCACCTCTCGCATCTCTACATCCACCTCTAACACCTTTATCTCCACAAAGCCTCCGAAGACGTAGCTGATCTATCACCGGTCTGTGTTGCTGCTCAGCTGAAGAAGCGGTACATGACCTCGCCATTCGCAAAAGAACGGAGTAGAAATTTAATCGGCATTTGGGAAACCAATCGCACGACAAGAAAGAACAAATGAGAGGTTTTCCTAACTCAATAGACTTTGGGGAACAAGTACAGACGTCTCCGTACCTACCCCTCAGACTCTACTAAGTTTGTCCGTGAGTTGTAAGACCTATGTAACCTAGTGCTCTCATACCAACTTGTCACGACCCGGATTTCCCACCATCAGAGTCGTGATGGCGCCTACTCGTGGTAGCTAGGCAAGCCAACTTAATTACCTTTCCATCACTAGCAAT
>NW_017681266.1:7096-11582 GCF_001879085.1 Nicotiana attenuata
TAATTTATAAACTCCAACGTGAAACTACTCTCACCCAATTTGAATGGGTAGTTATTATTTTATATATTTATTTTTCTTTTTTTTTAATTATGTTTAATTATAAGATATCTATATTTATTTATTCTAATAAAGTAACCAATTAATATATATATATATATATATATATATATATATATATATATATATGTTTGTTCCTTGGTTATCTGATTATATTATCCATTACTTAATATTGTTAAATTGACACATGAATTATTAATAAATAACCAATTTAGTATAATAACTACTCCTATATATATATACACACACACATACTACTACAACTATATTAGGAAGAAGAAATTACTCTCCAATTTGAATTGGTGATTTTTATTTTTTATTTTTTTGTTTTTTATTGTAAAATAATTTCAAACTCCAATTTGAATGAGTAGAATATTTTTTTGTATTTTTCGTTTTTTATTGATAATTATAAGATATCTGTATTTATTAATTAAAGTAGTGTAACCAATTAATTCAAAATTTAAAATTCAAAAAAAAAAAGTTAGTTAAAAAAGTAGTTTATTTTGTCTTAACAATACCACTTGGCTTTTTGTGATTAAGACACTTGTCTTAATGTGGTGTTTTTGCTTCTCCTATTCTATATAGATAGATTCCTCCATCAGTTCTCCTTTTCAATATTTGCTCTTAGTATTTATATAGAAATCCTATGTGCCTAACCGTGTGTATGTTCATGGAGATGAAGAGTGGGGATATGGGGAAGATCGTGGGTGTGTGATGCGAGGGGAAAGGGAACGTGAGGAAGTTGGCTAGAAAATGGGATCATGGGTGTCTTTTTTTTTATTTGTTAAGGTAAAGAGTAAATTGACGTAACTTCATTTTGTTTCTTCCCTTTTTTTTTAACTTTAAAAGATAAATCAAATTATAAAGATAAGAAGATTAACCTATATTTCTTACAATATAGGAAAACTAAATATTTACATGTACTATAAATGATACTAAGAAAGATTCTATAGCTTACTTATTAAAACTCTAATTAAAAGAAATTATATATTATTTGTAATTTTTTTTATAAATAGAAATAAAATTTGTACTCTAAGAATGTGAGTATATATATTTTTTTTTAATCAAATAAAATCTACTAAGAGTAAGATAAAAGTTTAAAAAAACATCAAGATAGACCTAAAAGGAATATTTACACAAAAATAGTATAAAATTTGAGTGTGGTCAAAAATTAGTTGTTCATAATCGCGCCACAGGGCAGCTCACCTTGTTCTGTATTCTGGTACTAGTTTCCGACCTGATATCGGCTTCGGCTTTGCGCTCAGCCTCGTCACTGGTTGAGCTTTGGCATCTCGTGGGTGGACGATCCATTCCCCCCATTAGGGTCTCGAGTTCGAGTCCCAGTTCGTCTCAGTCCCGGGTGTGCAAAGATGGCAGAAATGTAAGTCATACCACAAACATACAGACGAGGAGTATTTTAGTCAGTAAATTACACAACAAGCATCGTATCATATAGTAGGAGGGAAGGCGATATGCGCAGGATGTAGGAGGTGTTGGGTACTAACCTGGAAATGGGATTACGGACGCGTTTGGTATGCGTAGTCGTAGTCCCACTATGATGGCTCATGTTCACAATGCATCAGGGCTGTTGCTGTGGCACAGCGCAGTTTTTGTGTGTAAACCAGGCATAACTCCAGTTTCGCGTAAAGATTTATCCTTGGTTGGTTTGGCGATTTCGGGGGTTTACCGACTGGTTTCGCAAGTCGACATTCGTAATGAAAGGGTGAAACTTCACCGAATAGGAGATTGAGCTAAGACCATGTTTGGATCTAGAGAGAACTAAGGCTTTGGCTAGAAAATCCCCACAGACGGCTCCAAATTGTTTGACCAAAAAGTGTAAGACCTTTTATTAAACTAATTAATTGAGAATATAGAGGATATATCTGATGATAGGCTATAATTGCGTATTTTAGTAGATTATTACACTCCAATTTATTACACTTTAGTTGAGTTTGCGCTTTAATCGCTAGTGTTTTGCACTAACGGTGTGTTTTATGCCTTGTAGGAGTGATTCCGAGCTATATAGATGTTATGGAATGAATTCAAGTGATTTGGAGCTTTGAAGTCTGAGTAAAAGCCCAAGGAATTAAGCCGGGATCGTATTCGGGGATCAATGGATGATAGAGCAACAAAACGAAGAATCGAGTAGGCATATTGCGCACTATCTAGTAAAATGCACATATCTTTTCTCTCACAATTCCATTTGGGCTCCACAATATATGGTTGGAAAGCTAACTCAAAGCGCTACAACTTTCATGTTTTACGTTTTTCCAAAAAATGGAATAGGGTGAAAAACACGGTTGAAACCGCGACCGCGGACCTGAGGCAGTATACCTGCCATATACCGCGGTTGACCGCGGCCGCGGCAGTCCAGACGTGAAATATTGTCCTTTTTCGCGTAGGAGAAGGTATAATTGTTTGGGTCCGACCCTACTTGGTATATATACATGGAAAAACGGTATTTTTGAAGGTTGGACACACTTTTGACATAATTTAGACCTAAGGAGGCTAAGGAGACCGGGGATTCGACCTAAGGAGGCAGAGACACAATAGGAGCAAGGCGGAGACTTCTTCAACGAGTTTTTCTTTCCTCTTCCTATTTTTCATTGTTGGTTATGATTTTTAGTATTGTAGTTTTACATACTATTATGAACAGCCAATTTGTTATCTAGGGTTTTGATGGAACCTTTTATAGGATAAATTCTTGTTATTTTTATATAATTGAGCCGTAGTATTTTCTCTATTTGTTCAACTACGTATTTGTTGTAGTTAATTGACAGGATCCTCAATTAGTTGTGCCTATTTAGTGTGCATAACTCCGGAGAGAGTGCATATTTAGGTAGTTGTTGAACAACACCACTCCCAAAGTATAAGAGGGATCTATAACTGCGGGTTTAAAGGCGGGATTAGGGATAACGAAACCTTGGGTGTGTTTAACCAAAAAACTGAATATTTGGTTAAAGCTAGAAATTAAGAGAGAAATCGGGTTACTGATAATCAAGAAATGAGAGACTTTGAGAACAACAATAAAGCAATGAATAAGTATATATTTCAGTATAATCTCAATGATATTTCGTGTCCTACAGATGTTGAGACCTTCCCCTTTTATAGTTAATTCTAGGAGAAAGTGTAATGCCTTTGTCTTAATGAGGCAATTATGAGCAATAAATGACACTAAAAGAAACGTTACTCAATCATTCCTATTAAATACAAATTCTCTCAACGTATTTGGCATTTAATGTTGAATTTGGACTCCTTTACGCTATCAGATTCATTTCTTCAATTCCTTCCGATCTTCGAGCTTTAAATGACTCAAGCAGGTATGAGTCTCATTTCATTTGAATAATAGCTCGTGCCTTTAAGTATCTTCTCTCCCGCATCTGTTGTTGCTCGTGCCTTCTAACTGATTACCACGCTTTGACTATTTGACCGGTCCACGTGTCATGACACGTCATCTTATATAAATTCAGTTTTTTCCCAATACAGATAGTCCCCCCACTTTCCATTTATTTATCAATTAAATATTTGGGAAGTGGATCTTCATTAAAAAGGGAATTTTTGCCATAATCAATGCTATGATAGTACTGACGCTTCAGTTGTCTTTTCTATTTAATGCACTGCATACGTGTCACCTTCTTATTAGCTCTGCAATTCTGCAGCTTCTCTTTTTTTTCAAGGCTTCTTCAACTCCACTATTCACGAAGTGATAGTTGCCTTTATTATAGGCTTTCCATCATTACACTCCTTAATCTTTGACGGTTGCTTTTATATATAAACTTAACCCTTTTTCCCTTGTCTTCTTCTCCACAAACTTTTACCAAGTATTTCACTATTTACTCCTATTCACTTCTTCCTCAATTCATATCTTTTTACCATGTCATCTTCGAATCCTAACCCTCGGAGAGTCCCAATTCTTGACAGTTTCCCCAATGCCCCTGTAAGACACAGAAGAGGTAGAGGAGGTAGGCTTCGCGGCCTAGGGTCCATTCGTGCTGGTACCTCTGATTCCATCACTCCTTCTTCTGGCACTATTTCTAGAGGTTCTTTCACTAAGAGATCCTCTTCTAAAGGCAAAGAATCTTCTGAGCCTATTCAAGAACCTTTGGTTGAAGAAATAGTGCCAACCGACTTATCTTTCGAGCATGATAAAGAATCCCTTCGTGACCATGTAATTGATGTTGACACCTATCCTTCTTTAATTACTAAACCCTTGATTTCCACTGTTCGAAAAGATTGTCATTGGAGAGATGACCTTCATATAGTTATTCCTAACCCAAACCAGAGAATTTCTTCTTATAGGATTGGTTTTTCCTTTGTTTATACTTACTCCTTTACTTTGGGATTTATTCCTGCTATCGACACAGTCATACTCGATTTCTGTCGTTTTTTCAAGATTTGTTTGGCTCAAATTGGCCCCCTCGTATGGAGA
>NW_017681267.1:0-613 GCF_001879085.1 Nicotiana attenuata
GCCTTCCGCCGCGGGCCCAGACCCGGATAGCCTAAAATTTTTTCGGGATGTCAAATACAGCCTAAGGAACCATAGTCACCGCCCCACCATGACCAAATTACATTTTTTGGCATTTTACGGCCATAAAACTAGAATTTCGCCTGATTCCCTAATTTTCGTGTGCTATAGCCCACGCCTTCCGCAGTGGGCCCGGGAACCCGGACCCGGATCGCCTAAAAATTTTCCTGGACGTCAAATACGACCTAAGAAACCATAGTCACTGCTCCGCCATGACCAAATTATATCTTTTGGCATTTTACGGCCATAAAACTAGAATTCCGCCCGATTCCCAAATTTTCGTGTGCTATAGCCCACGCTTTCCGCCGTGGGCCCGGGCCCCCGGACCCGGATCGCCCAAGATTTTTCCGAGACATCAAATACAGCCTAAGGAACTATAGTCACTGCCCTGCCATGACCAAATTACAGTTTTTGGCATTTTACGGCCATAAAACTAGAATTCCGCCTGATTCCCAAATTTTCCTATGCTATAGCCCACGCCTTCCGCCGTGGGCCCGGGCCCCCAGACCCGGATCGCCTAAAATTTTTCCTGGACGTCAAATACGGCCTAAGAAAC
>NW_017681267.1:5374-6016 GCF_001879085.1 Nicotiana attenuata
CCATAAAACTAGAATTCCGCCCGATTCCCAAATTTTCGTGTGCTATAGCCCACGCCTTCCGCCGTAGGCCCGGGCCCCCGGACCCGGATCGCCTAAAAATTTTCCTGGACGTCAAATACGACCTGATAAACCATATTCACCACCCCACCATGACCAAATTATATCTTTTGGTATTTTACGGCCATAAAACGGAAAATCCACGCGAGTCCCTAATTTTCGTGTGCTATAGCCCACGCCTTACGCCGTGGGCCCAGACCCGGATAGCCTAAAATTTTTCCGGGATGTCAAATACAGCGTAAGGAACCATAGTCACCGGCCCGCCATGACCAAATTACATTTTTGGGCGTTTTACGGCCATAAAACTAGAATTTCGCCCGATTCCCAAGTTTTCGTGTGCTATAGCCCACGCTTTCCGCCGTGGGGTCGGGCCCCCGGACCTGGCTCGCCTAACATTTTTCCGAGACATCAAATACAGCCTAAGGAGCCATATTCACCGCCGCGCCATGACCAAAATACATTTTTTGGCATTTTACGGCCATAAAACTAGAATTCCGCCTGATTCCCAAATTTTCGTGTGCTATAGCCCTCGCCTTCCGCCGTGGGCCCGGACCCCCGGACCTGGATCGCCTAAAATTTTTCCGG
>NW_017681267.1:10210-11580 GCF_001879085.1 Nicotiana attenuata
CAGATATTGACAGCTCGTGCTTGTATAGCACTTGGGCTAATGAGAGAAGCCCCTCCGGAGTCGTTTACACCTCCAGTGAACGCAGATGATGATATTGAGGGATCGGATCTTCCCTGGACATGGATCTTGTTCGAAGTAGTTATGCCGGGAGATGGATCTTCTCCGTGAGGCTGGCCTGGCCTGTCGCCTCGGTACTGGATGACTGCAATCGATGATGTATATTCCGGGATGGATCTTCGCTGGGCCGGATAGCCATATACAGTACCGAGAACTTGAGTACTCGTGAGTAGAGGTTCATGGCACATTGATCATGCTAGTTGTGCATTGGTATATGTAAAATCTCTGAGTTTTGAACTCCGTACTTTACTTTTCCTGTTCCGATATATGTTATAACCTGTTGAGGTTTGGTCCGTCACTACCTGTCAGTCCATAGGTTGGACTTGTTACTTACTGAGTTGGTGTACTCACGTTACCCCCTTGTGTGCAGATCCAGGTGTCTCGGATCACGGTAGCGGCTGCTGATTATATTGTGCGGACTTCCACTTGGAGATTGCGAGGTAGCTGCTTGGCGACCGCAGTTCCGCCTTCTCCTTCCCTATCCTCCTCTAGTTTATATGTTGGATATTTTTAGACTGTACTAGCCTTGTTATTTCGAATAGTTTTAGTAGTTTTTGCTCATGACTAGTGACACCCGAGGTCGGGCTTGTATTTTCTTTCCGCTGGTTTTGGAACTTCTATTTTTATATCATTGGATTTCTGTTAAAACATGATGTTTTCTTAAGCTTTTCATTTGGAAAATAGAGTAATAGGAAATAAGTGGCTAGACTAGTTTCACGATAGGCGCCATCATGACCGGGTCGGTTTTTGGGTCACCAAATTATATTTTTTGGCCTTTTACGACCATAAAACTAGAATTCCGCCCGATTCCCAAATTTTTCTGTGCTATAGCCCACGCCTTCCGCCGTAGGCCCGGGCCTTCGGACCCGGATCGCCTAAAATTTTTCCTGGACGTCAAATACGACCTATTAAACCATAGTCACCGCCGGATTTTCAGTTTTACGGCCGTAAAATACCAAATTATATCTTTTGGTATTTTACGGCCTTAAAACTAGAATTCCGCCCGATTCCCAAATTTTCGTGTGCTATAGCCCACGCCTTCCGGCGTGGGCCCGGACCCCCGGACCCGGATCGCCTAAAAATTTTCCTGGACGTCAAATACGACCTAATAAACCATAGTCACCGCCCCGCAATGACCAAATTATATCTTTTGGTATTTTACGGCCATAAAACTGAAAATCCGCGCGAGTCCCTAATTTTCGTGTGCTATAGCCCACGCCTTCCGCCGTGGGCCCAGACCCGGATAGCCTAAT
>NW_017681268.1:0-948 GCF_001879085.1 Nicotiana attenuata
ATGACTCGTGAGACCTACTAACCTAGGCTCTGATACCAACTTGTCACGACCCAATTCCCACCCGGTCGTGATGGCGCCTCTCGTGAAGACAAGGCCAGCCAACAGAAACAATCAACATTGCTTAACATTTTCTTAGCATAAACAGGTTTAATCCATAAATACTGATTAATCACACGTGCGGAAATAAACGTAACATAACGGGAAACAACCATCCCAAACTCAACCGATAATCGGGGTGTCACAAGTCACGAGCTACTACAGAGTTGATGAAAAATATACTACAAGTCTGGAAAAAACATAGTCTGAAGATGAATAAAATATGCAGAAGATAAGGAAGAAACGGGGCTGTGGACGTCGACAGCTACCTCGTCTCCCCTGGTCCGCCTGGTCTGGAAGGAAAACAGCGCTCAGGTACGAACTCTGCGGTGCCTGTCTCTGCACACATGGTGCAGGAAGTAATGTGAGTACTCCGACCCAGTGAGTAATAAAAATAAATAACGACTGAGAACATAAAATCCCACAAGGGCACAAATAATGCTATCTCAAGCAGCAACTTCAGAATAATAGTAGAAACCAGTGAAAAATAATAAGAAAACCTTTTTGAAAACAATTAAACATCAATTATACTCAATCAGTAAGTCAGCCATTGTTACCTGACCGGTCAGCCATTGTTACCTGACCAAACGCGTACTCCAGTGTCATTGTTACCATTGGTCGATCATAGTTACCTGACTGGTCAGTCAATGTTACCTGACCAGTCACATTTAACAGTGTCATTGTTACCACTGTTCAATATTAAATCACTCTAGACGGGTACCCGCGCTCACTGTGGGTGTGCAGACTCCGGAGGGCTCCTACAGCCCAAGCGCTATCAACAAGGCCTGAAAGCCTGAACAGTATCAATACGAGGCCTGAAAGCCTCCTCACCTCACTCATCATGCCCTCACA
>NW_017681268.1:4712-11576 GCF_001879085.1 Nicotiana attenuata
CTCAAAACACGTCAAACAACGCTAAAACCATTAAATCACATCGGATTCAAGCCTAAGTTTCTTAAAAACTTCCGAAACTCACATTCGATCAAAAACCCAACCAAACGACGTCCAAATGACCTGAAATTTTACCCGCACATCCAAAATCAGCTAACGAAGCTACTGCAACTCTCGGAATTCCATTCCGACCCCCGGATCAAAATCTCACTTACCAACCGGAATTCGCAAAAATTCATCATTCGCGAATTCAAGCCTAATTCTACACCGGACCTCCAAATTCAATTCCGATCACACTCCTATGTCACAAATCATCCCCCGAAGCTAACCGAATCATCGGAATCCACATCCGAGCCCTCTAACTACATAGTCAACTTCCGGTTGACTTTTCCAAAACAAGCTTCCTTCTAAGAGACTAAGTGCCTCATTTCCAACTAAAACCAATCCAGTTCCATCCGATCACCTCAAATACCAATACTGAAATGCAGGGGAACATAATATGGGGACATCGAGGCGGTAACTCACGTGACGACGAGCCGGGTCGTCACAAATATCTCATAAACTAAGTATTTATAGACAATTTTCTATAGATACTGTTTAATGACAAAATTTGCTATGATTAATTTTCTTACCATTGATACTATAATAGGGAGATTGTGAGTTAGGATTGGGATAATTTTTAAAAGTTTATATTAGAAATAGAGGTTTGGTTCGCATAATTTGACATGAAGAATAAACGATAAATATACATAATATTCAAAAGTAAAGGTGGTAAGTTTGACACTTTAACTAGGGTTTCCGAACCAAAATAGTCACCTACAACTATCGCGGACTTCTTCGGGTGAACGCAAAATCTCTCACATACTCTCTCGCATTTGTGACTCCAACAGCTATGGCGACTCCAACAACTATGGCGACTCCAACATGATGTCAGCTTCAATGGTCTTTGATGTTAAGAGAAATCTTAACAGAATATCAGTCGTTTTAAAAGAATTAGAGACAACATTTAGCAGTCTACGGGAAGAAGACTCTAGGTTAAGAAGGGAGGCTAGCCCTCCATTGAAAATTGCAATCGGTATAATAACACTATTGTTTGTGATAAACGGTGTGTTGATTGTCTTAATTGGATGCATGAAACCAAGGCCCCTGTTTTTTATTTTACTCTGATTGCTGTGTTAGTTGAGATTGTTGTATCACTTATCTGTGGTTGGTTTGCTAATGTGGAAATTAACAAGGTGAAAAAAGCAAGGACGGCTCAACGAATTTAGTGGCCTAAAGCCGAATTTTAATAAGAATCTAAATTTTATACAAGTATATGCAAAAACTTTGATGTTGTCTTTTTCCTTATGTACTTATTTATATAATAGTATTCATACAAGATATATGACTTTTAGCTTCATATCGTAATATTATTATTATTTATATTATCAAGGGTTAATTAATAAGATGTTAGCCATATGTTTGTCATACATTACCTTGGATCTTGATGTAAAAAACTTTATTTGCTAATGCGAATATTTGAGTAGTTTATTTCGAAGTTCTAGAATATTTCTTATATTAAAAAGTAAATATTCTTTGTTTTTTAAAAACCTTTTTACACGGATTTTATACTTTTTTCTACAAAGTTCAAAATTATCTAAGTCAAAATATTATTACTTATTTTACCATTAACACTTTTTGGAGCTTCAAAATTTTTGGGACCTAAAGCAAAGGCTTTACTAGCCTCACCCTTGAGCCACCCATGGAAAAAAGGTGTAGAAGAGTTAAGTGATAAAGTTTCTCCAGCAAGATATCGTCTTGTTGATGTCTGATATATCTTTGCAACTACCGGTTATGACTCACAAACTAAAGGTTTTATGCGCAAAGATGAGCAGCTGAAGGTTGAATTGGAACGACGGAGCGATAAGAGTATGCGGATAGTGGATGAAGATACGGTGAAGAAATCGGAGAAGATCTTGACAGATATACGAATCATGGAGAGTAGCTTGACTCAAATGCCGTTTAGTGATGTGTATACTAAATGGTATACAATACTACTCATATTGACACCCTTTAGGCCATGTCCAATCCTAACACCAAATTTCATACCAAAATGGTGTAACACCAAATTTACTCCAACCATTACACCATTTTTTACACCAAATCTTCTCTCTCTTCTATATTATATTATTATCTTCTATTTACTTTTTATTTTTTATTTCCTTCAAACTAATACTATCTTTTTTCTTTTTTCCATATTCATTATATATAATTCACATTCACCACTTATATAATCATTTATTACAAAATTATTTTAAAGGATAAATCAACTAAAAGTGAAATCATTGATAAAAGATAATCAAATAAATATTACATCATAGTCAAATTAACTTATAATTTTGTATAAATATAATATATACATAAATTAATATACCAAAAAATAGGATATAAAATTAAAATTATAAAGATCTTAATATAAAAGTTAATTATATACACAATATATGATAAATTAAAAGTTCAAAAAATAAAAAAATTGAATAAAATAATATTAAACCAAATTTGAAGTGGTGCAACACTATTCATGCTCTATAATGGTGCAAGATTTAGTGTTGCATTGGAGCATAAAAAAACACCATTTCTTGCACCAAATTTGAATTTGGTGCAAGAAATGGTGCAACTTTGGAGATGGTCTTAGCTTTATTGTGGTGGGTGCCTTCTTGTCAGCTGCCTCTTACCTGATATTCTGCAAGTAGAGCCACTCAAATGAAAATGAATAGGGGACAAAGACCCGACCATCTTTGGCTCTTTGCCGTAGTTAGTACACCATCTTTGTGTTAGTTTGTGGTAGTTAGTACAGATGTTAGTTTGTGGTAGTTAGTAGCTGTAGTGACTAGCTTTGTTGTAGTTATCAAAGTTTTTCTTTCAAGTTCATTTCAATTCTGTATCTTGTTTCATGTAGTAAAATGACTCTAATTTTGTTGAAGAGAACTTCTTAATTATCTTATTTTTCGATTGGGGTTGGCGGAGCGCAGGGACTTCTGAAAAGATATACATTTCTGTGGTTTTTTTGATCTCAAAGATATCGCTAGATGAGTGGGATTCGTGCAGTCTCGCCGTTAGTTTAATCCTTTTCTCTCACACGGTTTTCTGTGGAGCTTAGGAGAGTCTGGCTCTGCTGTGGAGGTTATCAACTATCACCTTGACGACTTCTACTTTAAAGCTTTAATGGATAGTTTTTGCAGGGTTCAGAGCAGTACACCTGACATTGTTTCTCGTTTCACTCTGTCTCTCTGTTTGTTTTTACTGGTATTTATTTATCTTAAAAAGCTATTTCTGCCTGCCTTGCCTATGTCAATAGTACCAATTGTAGCTACAATTCTGTATTTTGCTTATGTTCTCTAGCCATTAATCAGTTATAAAAAACTGTTGGAATAGCTGCGATACTAACTCTCATTCAGTCATCTCTTGAAAGTAACTGGGCAGCTACCTAATTAAGTATCTTTTCTATCTTCATGATCATCAATTTAGTGTTGCCTATGTCATTGCTATGACCTCTTTCTGATGGAAAAAAAGCTTGTGTCCTCTCTCAGTGAACTGGCTGGATGCCACAACACATCATTGCGAAATACGAAAATAATAATATTTTAGGTGTCATTCCCCTCTATCTCAAAAGGTTCAACATCTGCCATGCTATTTGTGTTGGGATATACTATTAACCATGCGGTTTAGACATAGTATTATATTTTGTTATTCATGGAACAATTATTTGTTTAATTTATTAAATTCAATGAAGTACTGTTTTAAATAGATCATTCGTTACATGTGTGTCCTTTTAGTTATGTAGTAGACAATTTAGTGTATGGATGTGACGACCCAAAGGGTCATCACCTGTTTTCTTATTCATTCCGTGCTTCCGAGGCCTCGAAAACCTCATTTAAGGTTGCCTCGATTTGCGTGCGCAGTCCGGGCGCGTAGCCGGAAAGCTTAAATATGAATTCTGTGTGAAAAATGCTAAATTTTGATATTAATATGAATATATTTGACTTCGGTCAATATTTTTGGTAAACGGACCCGGACCCATGATTTGACGGTTCCGGAAGGTCCGTAGAAAAATATGGGACTCGGGCATGTGCCCGGAGTCGAATTCCGAGGTCTAGAGCCCGAGAAATGAATTTTTCTGAAATTATTAACGAAATTGGAAATAAAATTTGATTAAAAGACTGTGGTATCGGGCTCGTATTTTGGTTCCAACGCCTGGTACAAGTCTTATATATGGTTTAAGCGCTTTCTGTAAAATTTGGTTGAAAACGGACGACGTTTGACGTGTTTCGGACTTGAAATGGAAATTTGATGCTTTATGAAAATTTCAAAGAAAAACATGAGTTTTGAGGCTTGATTCGATGTATATGATGTTATTTTGGCGATTTGATCGCACGGATAAGTCCGTAGGATATTTTTGAGGTTGTGTGTATGTTTGGTTTGGAGCCCCGAGGGCTCGGGTGAGTTTTGTATAGGTGTGGGATTGCATTTCTCACTTTTGGAAAAATCTGGTATCAGTTATCTGCAGTTTTCGCATTTGCGAAGCCAGAGTTCGCAAATGCGAATGCCCAGCTATCGCAAATGCGAAGGCTGGTTCGCAAATGCGAAACCAGCCCAGGCAGGCCAAGGTTCGCAAATGCGAAGCCAGGCATCGCAAATGCGATGGACACTGGTTCGCAAATGCGAGACCCAGTTCGCAAATGCGAAGGGTCCCTTGGTTAGATTGAGTTCGCAAATGCGAACAATAATGTCGCATTTCCCAAGCCTGCAAGGTTCGCAATTGCGAACCCAACTTCGCATTTCACATATCCGCAGCCCAGCAATTTTTATACTTAATCGAATTTTCATCACTTTTCACCATTCTTTCAAAACCCAAACACCATAGGCGATTCTTCAAGGACAATCTTCATCCCAAATCATTTATAAGTTGATTTTTACTCAATTCTTTGAATCTTTAACACCATTTAACATGTTTTCCACTTAAAATCAAGGATTTTCATGGGTGAAATTGGGGTTTTTGGGTAGAACCTAGGTTTTCTAAAAATTGGGGGATTTGGACCTCGATTTGAGGTCTGATTTCAAAACAAATTACATATTTGAGTTCGTGGGGGAATGGGTAACCGGATTTTGGTTCGAACCTCGGGTTTTGACCACGTGGGCCCGAGGGCGATTTTGGAATTTTTGGGAAAAACTTGGGAAATTCATTTTTATGCATTCAAATTGATTCTTGTAGTGTTTATTAAAGTAATTGAGCAATTTGTGATTAGATTTGAGCGAATCGGAGGTGGAACCGCGGGGTAAAGCGATAGTTGAGGATTAAGTGGATTTCAAAGCTTTGAGGTAAGTGTTTGGTTTAACCCTAGCTTGAGGGAATAGGAGGCACTGCTTGTATGGCGTTGGCGTGTGAGGTGTTCACTGATCACAAGAGTCTTCAGTACCTATTTAAGCAAAAGGAGTTGAATTTGAGGCAGAGGAGATGGTTGAGTTGTTGAAGGATTATGATATCACCATTCTTTATCATCTGGGAAAGGCCAATGTAGTGGCCGATGCTCTGAGTAGGAAGTCAGCCAGCATGGGTAGTCTTGCTTATGTTCCGGTCGGTCAGAGGTCATTTGCTTTGGATGTTCAGGCGTTAGCCAATCAGTTCGTGAGACTGGATGTTTCTGAGCCCATGTGAGCACGTGATTTTTGCCCTAAGCAATAATTCCCAAATTTCAAACAAAATAATTTCTCTAGTATTTTATAACTTTTGTGAATTTTTTGGCATTCTTTGGTAATTGTTGCATTTTTATTTGTGCATTTAATCCATATGAAAATACCAAAAAATATGCATTGGCATTTAGGGATTTAATTTCACAATTGTAGTAGTAATTAGTTTTAGAATAAAATGTAAAGGAAATTGCAAGAAAATAGTTCTTTGCATTTGTTTCAAATAGAGTTATAAGTAATTTTAGGAGTTAAATAGGGTAATTAGGTCTTTACTTTGTTTAGCATTTTATAAAATCAGAAAAATAAATAAATACAAAAATACAAAAAATGCAAAAGCAAAATAAGAGAAAATACAAAATGAAAAGAGGAGATTTAAAAAAAAAAGAGAGAAGATGGTCTTGTGCCCGAATTGGGTTGATTATTTTGGCCCAAAAGAAAACTCCCCAACCCACATACCAAACCCAGGCCCAATACCTCAGTCCGTCAAAGAGGCGCCCCCAAACGACGTCGTTTGACCCTAGTCAATCCTGGCCGTCGAGGTTTCATGATCCAACGGCCAGGAAGCTAGGGTCGATTAATACATATATGTCCAAACACACCCCCCCTACCCCCTCACCACTCCTCTCTCGTCCCCCCTCCTCAGAGACCCAAATAAACGCCGGCCACCGCCCTCCGCCCTGAGCCACCGCATACCACCGTCCCTCCGCCGTTGGCCCCGGCCGGAAATCATCGCCGGCGGCGGCGATGCTCCGATCAACCCCAAAAATACACCATCAAACTCGTCTTCCTCTCCTCTTTCCAACCCCCATAACCATTCCCCTCGAATTGTAGCCATATGCCTCGAATATTAGATCAAAATTTCCGGCCAAAACACAACCTTGTCCAAACCGGCCCAAATTCACACCCCACAGTCTCCATGACCTCCCCATCATTAATCCCTAACCAAAACCTTTCGAATCTTGCCATAACTTCTCGAATTTCAAATCTTAGAACCGGCAGAACCCTAGCTCAAAATTTTAGGGATTTTTGACCGTAATTTCCCTAATCATGTGGGTTCTTGTGAAAACACACGATTAGGGATGTTACGTGTCAAGAATCCTGGAGGATTCAAGCAACAGTGCCTAGCCGAGTTCCTAATTC
>NW_017681269.1:0-1144 GCF_001879085.1 Nicotiana attenuata
GGAGAGTAGAGGCCTTCAACGCATTAAAAGCGGCTATGTCTAGTAGCCCCGTCTTGGCCCTTCCTGATTTGGCCAAGCCGTTCGAGGTACAAACAGATGCATCTGACTATGCCCTCGGTGGAGTCTTGCTACAAGAAGGGCACCCTGTAGCGTACGAGAGTCGGAAGCTGAAGGATGCAGAGCGGTGCTATGCCGCCCATGAGAAAGAATTATTGGTTGTCGTCCACTGCTTGTGCCTCTGGAGGCACTATCTGCTGGGAACCCCGTTCGTGGTCAAGACAGACAACACAGCTGTTAGCCATTTCATGACCCAGCCGAAGCTGAACGGTCGACAGGCCAGGTGGCAGGAACTCCTAGCTGAATTCCACTTCAACTTGGAGTATCGCAGTGGAAAAGACCAATCATGTTGCTGATGCGCTCAGTCGGAGAGCTGATCTAGCATCGGTGTGCCTACTCGCCACCCTAAGGGGGAGCGAAGTAGCCACATCCATCAAGGACCAAATACAGGATCTACTCATCAAGGATCCTGCTGCTCAGTATTTGGTTGATTTGGTAGGACGGGGAAAGACTCGCCAGTTCTACATGGAAGATGGTTTTCTGAAAGTAAAAGGGAACCGACTTTATGTTCCGTAAAGGAGGAGATTTGCGGAGGACTCTTCTAGCGGAATGTCATGATACTCTGTGGGTCCGGCCATCCTGGTGAAGAACGCACCATGGCGTTACTTCGTCGTGCCTATTATTGGCCTCAAATGGCCGATGACGTCGCTCAGTATGTGAAGACTTGTCTAGTATGCCAGAAGAACAAGTCGGACCGCTTGACACAAGCGGGACTCTTGGAACCACTTGCTGTTCCAAAGAGACCTTGGGAAAGCGTTTCCCTGGATTTCATCACCGGATTGCCCAAGGTCGGAGATCTCACAACCATCTTAGTTGTGGTGGACCGGTTCTCTAAGTATGCTACCTTTATTGCAGCCCCACAATATATATCAGCAGAAGATACAGCTCGACTCTTCTTCTCTCATGTCGTCAAATATTGGGGCCTGCCCAAAGATATTGTTAGTGACCGCGACTCACGCTTCACTAGCAACTTTTGGACCCAACTCTTCAAGTGCCTTGGGTCAAAATTGAGTCACAGCTCAAGTTT
>NW_017681269.1:4824-11572 GCF_001879085.1 Nicotiana attenuata
TTGGGAAAAAAATTATAGTCTAAGTTAATTTTCTTAATATTTAGTACTTCAAAATCAACTAAAATTTGCTTATTAAATTATTCCTTATTTCAACTAAGTACGAAATCCTAAACATAATCTTTTCAATTAATAAAAGAATGTTACTAAATTAGTTTATGGTCACTTTATGGCGCATTGTATGAATTTGATACCACATTTAATCATATGACATTTCGCTAAGAACAAAATAGTTATTTGATACCACATTTAATCATACTATATTATACAAGCCTAAATATATATTATAAAAGTAATATCTATATGAAATATTGATTGGCTTTTTATCCTTTAAAAGTAAACTTCATATTGAAAATATAAGACAAATATTTTACTAATTTTTAAGACTTTAAAATCAATTAAAATTTTAATTATTAAATTATTTCTTATTTGAACTATGTAAAAGCAGTGGCAAAGCTAGAATCCAAAGGCGTTCAAATTTGAAAGAAGTAAAAAAATTTAGGACAAACGATATTTAATATGGGTTATATACCTCTCTCTCTCTCTCTCTCTATATATATATATATATATATATATATATATATATATATATATCGACAAATGGTAGCCAATTGACCACCCTTATAACCATGTGACTTCGTCCCTGTGTAAAAGGTCAAGATATTTAGAACTTTAAAATGAATAATATATAAAAGAAATATCTAACTTAATATGTACGCACACACTGAGTGAATTCAGTAACTTTTCATAATAATTTGTTCGTTCTATTGAATTTGCATGTTTTAGCAATGATTGCTTCGCCCATGCACGTTCCAACAAATTTATATAAATTATAAATTCGTATTTCTTTTTATTTCAACAACTAAAACCTCACTAAATGGATAACATTAGAACCTTTGAAGGGAGATTAATTGAGAAACTATAAGACTCAATTTTTTAATTTATGTTATTTGACTAATCTTTAAACAATCGTAATATTAGTCTATACCTTGTTTATCTCTTTTGAAAGAACTTGAGAATAGGTTTGAAGAAAATTTCACAAAATATCCTTTGTGTTTTTAATGAAACTAAAAAGGAAGCACAACAACTTGTGTAATTGAACTGACACAATTATAAAATTGGGACATAATTTAAGGTGAATGACAATGGACTTTTATAAACAACGTTTTTCCTTTATTGTTGTTGTTGTTGTTATTGTTGTTTTTCCTTTATTGAATTAGCTATATATAATCATTATTCATCAATTTTATAAGCTTAATTTTTAGTTTATAACTCAAACATAATTTAAAAAAGATATATGTAATTTTTTTCAAAATTTTACTCAATAAGATGTATGGGGAACACGCGCAATGCGCGTACACTAAGACTAGTAATCATAAATAAGTTAAAGAAATTGTTACTAAAAAAATTAAAATATACGAGAAGCAAGTGTAATATCATAAACCATAAGGGAAATTAATGATACAAAATGAAATTTGGAAGGAGGGCTATAAAAATTTTCCAAATGAAAAATAATAGAAAATGGAGAGGCGTCCGGGTCCTTACTATCCCTATGTAGGTCGGCTAATAATTAACACCGGATGGACCCTCTATGTTTTGCATTGACACCTACCAAGCTAATACAATTAGATGAAAATATGCAGTATTAGTCCACTAGATAAGGTAAGGACCTTTATACAGTTGCTCAAAATTGTATAGAAACTTATTTGCAGTAATTTAGTTATTTGCTGAATTTATATAAAAAGAAAAAGTTGTAATGTATTATTATCCTACACCTCAAGGGAGGTTATTGTAATTAGCTCCTCTCCCCTTTAGAGAAATACATTCGAAAACAAGAAAGTAAAAGTTTGTGTTGAACTGCTTTGATATTATCACCAAGGAGTGATGGATGAACGCGAAACGCGATCTCTCCACTCTAATAGCCTGTTTGGCCAAAAGTGCTTTTGGCCAAAAGTTGAGGTGTTTGACCAAGTTTTTGAAAGGAAAAAAAGTGCTTTTGAGGAGAAGGAGAAGCAGAAGCAGTTTTGGAGAAGCAGAAAAAAGTAGTTTCTCTCCAAAAATACTTTTTTGAGAAGCACTTTTGAGAAAAATATACTTAGAAGCAGTTTTTTAAAACTTGGCCAAACACTAATTGCTGCTCAGAAGTGCTTTTCAAACTAATTAGCCAAACACAAACTGCTTCTCACCAAAAGTACTTTTGAGAAAAGCACTTTTGAAAAAAAGCACTTCTCAAAATAAACTGATTTTTATAGTTTGGCCAAACAGGAGCGAAGCAATTCGAATCAGTTGAATCACAGAAAAAACCTTCTAAATTGTAAAATTAGAATGATGCAGTATTTAACTACTAGATAATGTAAGGCATCGTAGCTTGTACAACGAGGAAAGAGAAGTTAACAATGGATTATGTAGCCATTGTTGAAGGGACTACTTTCCTGGACTTCGGTTCAATGTATTATAACTTGTAAGTAACAGATGAGGTAACAAGAAACTCCCACCAAGACCAACCCAATTTGGTCATATATTGAACTTCACTATTTGAAAATAATAATTAGCCTAAATAGGTAAAATATTGGAATATTTATTCGAGGAATATTTCAAGTTTACAGGAGTTAAAACTCTTTTTCCAATTAAAATTCATTGTTGAAACACAACTTCAACATCTAAATACTCCTTATCAACTTCAACCAAACAATGTCCAAACTGACTAATAGCCTATTTTGCCAAGCTTTTTTTGGGCCAAAAGTGCTTTTTGGGCCAAAAGCACTTTTGGCCAAAATTTGAGGTGTTTGGCCAAGCTTTTGGAAGGAAAAAAAGTGCTTTTGAGGAGAAACAAAAGCAGTTCTGGAGAAGCAGAAAAAAGTAGTTTCTCTCCAAAAGCACTTTTCTGAGAAGCACTTTTGAGAAAAATACACTTAGAAACAGGTTTCAAAAGCTTGGCCAAACACTAATTACTGTTCAAAAGTACTTTTCAAATTAATTAGCCAAACACAAACTGCTTCTCACCAAAAGTACTTCTCAAAATATGCTGATTTTAGAAGCCTGACCAAATGGACTATAAATGGAGCAAACATTGAATAACAACCAACCAGCTCACCTTTTTTGTTTCTGAGTCAAACATTAACACCTTCTACTTATAGGATAATGCAGTATTTAGCCACTAGCTAATTGTTCTGTGGTGAGGAAGACAGAGTAAACCATGGATTACTTAGCCATTGTGGGTAGGGGTGTTTATGGTTCGGTTTGGATCGGTTTTTCCTTAAAAAGAAACCAAATCAAGTAAGTCGGTTTTTCAAACATTAGAACTTAACCAAACCAATTAATTCGGTTTTTCAGTTATTTCGGTTATTTGTCGGTTTTTTTAAATATAAGACATACACTACCAAACACATACTCCGGCGATCACATTTTCAACGTAACACNAAAAAAAAAAAAAAAAAGAAACGCATGCTTTGCTTCTGTTTCGATTTCAGAGCTACTCTCTATTTTCTCTCAGTGCAATTCTCGAATCCATCAATATATAAGTAATATCAGCTAGATCGCGTAGCAAGTAAACCACAACCTCATCGCTCAAATAAATAAATTATTTTGTCATAGACGTGATAAATAAAATTACCATCAATTCAACTGTTAAGTCTCATAATGAGCTTTATTATGTGAAAGTCATGTTATTATATTCGAACTCTGAAACTAAAATATCTACATTAAAATATCGATAAGCATAAAGGAACGATTAGCTCCAATAGATAAAATATTTGACAAATAGACTATGCAAAAGGGGGGAAAAATCTATCAAGCGGCTATTATCAATATCTTGAAATTTAAATATTTATTCTCGAGGGTAACTATTTTCCGGCATGTCTTCTATGAGGATCTATAATTTTTATAATCTTACATTTCTTATCATTAAAAAATTTCTTCTCTAGAGCTCCAAAATGAAAGTGCCTAGAGAATGTAGTTCGAAAGAAACTTAAAAAGCGAAGTATAATTAACATCTTCATGTCCCCATGAGAAAACTTAACGAATACAAAAAAATGTAAATTACAAAATATAGAATTTTTCACTCGAGATGTCATAGGAATCCAACAACTTGAATTAGATTATTTACAATATCACGCACAAGTATAAAGTAATTGTGAGCACTAAACTGCAAAAAGAATATTACAAAAACTATCATGCACTCAAGATAGTGTCATATGAAAAAACATAAAATATATGATTCTCCATTCATATAAGTTGAAACAATACTTACCCTTGGATAGTATTCGGCCAGGCTGCTTCTGCCATCCATCAAAAGAACATTCACGATAAAAAAAAGATAACGTTAGAAGTAATTCTCACCCATCTTCAGCTTCTGTCTTCAACTATTAAACACACTAACTCGGTTTTTTCATGATCCTCTCTGATATTATATTTCTTTTATGCTATTACAATAAGAGTAAACTCAGGTACTTTTGAACTCTAACACATTCCTCCATGTGACTGCAATAACGATCATAACTTTGATAATAAACCTTGTGTCACGATCCAAAACCCAACCAAGTAGTGATGACACTTAACCGAACCTGCTAGGTAAGCCAAACAGTATAAGTTCCTACTAAACTGAGAAAAAATCAAAAAATATATATTTAATAAATACTGCAATGAAATTCAATACAACTATCCCAAGGACTGGTAGTACAAGTCATGAGCCACTATGATTTAGATTTACAAACCTGGTGAAAGAAACAAATACAATATCTGTTTGAAAGTTACATAAACAGAAATGAAATCCTACAATACCACGGATAAAGAGGTAGCATGAATCCGGCATACTGGTATGTCTCCAATGCAAAGCTCCGTCTTCACAACTATTCAGCTCTAGAATCTGCACGCAAGGTGCAAAAGTGTAGTATGAGTACAACCGAACACATGTACTCAATAAGTATCTTAATTAACCTCAGAGAAGTAGTGATGAAGTTTTTTTAAGTCAAAAGATATTCACTTACAGAACCTGTGTAGCACAATAATATGTATAACACATAGAAAATATTCCAGATAGACAATTACGGAATAAGGAATATCAACAGTAAAGGTGACCAACATGTATCCGATTCCGTATCAATTATCAAATAAAATGTTCAAGAGAACCTTTCCAGAATCATATATATCAACACATGATGACAACTTCTTTTTTACATTAATCCATTACGTTACCAACAACTCAACAAAACACGAGATGTCAACTCAATATAGGTAATTCCATCCTGGCAATCAAATCGTTAAATAACAACAGATCATAAGGAATTCACTTACAAAATCAAGGCAACACCCAATTTTGACAACAAGTCATAAAATAGAAAAACAAACATATCGTATTTCGTGCCCATATTTTTATCACAATAACAATATTCACCCTTATCACTCTACCCCTATCACTCCGTCCTGACACAAATCACAATATGTAAGCTCTACCCTTACACAAATCACAATATCCAACCATATCACTCTGCCCAGACAAAATTACAATAGCCACCTGTATCGTTCTGCCCTGAAGAAATCACAATAGCCACTCGTATCGCTCTGTCCTAACGGAATTATAATATACACCTGTATCATTCCACCCAAACAAAATCACAATATCGAACTGAATCGCTCTTCCCTAAAAAATCACAATAGCCACCAGTATCACCCCTCCCCCCCCCCACCAATATATTTACATGTGACACAATCATAGTAATGCAAAATAACAAATCATCATCAAGAAGCATACCCTCATAACTCATCAATAAAGTGCACAAGTACATAATCAACAAAAGTGCGAATGTGGTTCAACATATAAAACATGACTACGGCAAATCAGATATAGAAACCAAGCTCAAGTAGTCATATAAAGGATCACATATGTGTCATAGAGTGCATACGTCCCAACCAAGGTACAACACAAGAACAAGTACGAATGTATGTTCGTAATATACGTGTATCTACCTCCAGGGCAAGCTTAGCATAAATCTCAAGCATTGCTCATCATGTTTAACATAGGTTACCTATATCCTCAACATTTCTCTAGCATGGTTAATTGTGCTCTTAATTGAATAATACATGGAATCAAGTAAAACACACAACCAAATAAGGGATAGGGTAAACTAAAATCTACCCCAAGTATGAACACCCATAGCACATATATATACGCTCTTCACCTCATATATACATCACCGTCGCATGTTGCAAACAATATCAACTAGTAAGAAAATTCCCTCAACCAAAGATAGGAAGGCACTTACCTCAAACAAGCCAAATCAATACTCTAAAAATGCCTTCCCGCGCGAATCAACCTCTGAACGGCTCGAATCTAGCAAAAAAACTCAATAACATCAAATAATGCCATAGGAATCAAACTCAAACGATAAAGGTCAAATCTTTAATCAAATACTCAAATTCAACCAAAAAAGTCAACTAAGGCGTGGAACCTGACAAAAGTCAAAAATTCCAATCAACCATTCGAATACGAGTCCAAATATATAAGTTTCATCCAAAACCAAAATCCAAATCAGGGTTCAAATCTCCATTTTACATTTTAGAAAAGTTTTGCAAAAAAAAACCCTCAATTTTTCTCTCATAGATTCACCAATCGAAAGCTTAGATTGAGGATGAAATCGTGAATATAATCAAATCCGAATCAAGAATACTTACCCAATCCAAGTAGTGAAAATTGTAATCAAAAGTTGCCTAAATCAAAGCTCTAAATCTCAAAAATGTGATAAAAACGTCAAAC
>NW_017681270.1:0-3839 GCF_001879085.1 Nicotiana attenuata
ATTGAAGATCACGGGTAATCAACACATGATGCAAGACAAATGAAAAGAAAGTGAGAAAGCCTTATGGAAGTAACCTTTACATTGTAACCACTAGGAATGGTGGTAATATAAAGCGATTACGAGAAGATACATTTTTTAATGGAGATCTGTGTATGTAGTCATGTGATGTATAGCTCCAGAATTCAAAAATCCAATTATGTTTAGCAACTCTACTTCACAAGGAAGCACTACAGCACACTTCTACACAACCAACTATTACCAGCCAAATTGGGAGACGCTATAAGACTTGACTGAGAGAGAAGCTTTGGCATACGAATGTGTTACTAGGTGTATTGCTCCTTGGTCCACCCAAAACCAAAAGGTGAGAGTTAGACTGATAAGCAGATCGTTAGACTAGCACATGTGTAGATAATCCATTATCGAAGGGAGATCATTCAATCTCAGCAATTGCGGCATACTATCAACCTTTGATGAACTTGAAGTGAGGTGGGAACCCAATGAGATAGTCTAAAATAATCACGGAAGGTTTGTAGATGTTCATAATGAGTTCTCCATGGATTTTGACTTGAGAAGTACCCATATGCTAATGAAAGACAAAAAACAGGAGAAACAGGCGTTGTGCTACGATAACCTCCAAAGGTGCGCTTGGTCTTGACGGAGAGCCTAGTAAGGGTCCTTATGAAAAAGGAAGTGTTATAATGACACATAGAAGGATATGTATCTCATGGTTATCGAACAAGTGTTGGGAAACTAGCACAATGAATTCACTAACTAAGGAACACAATTAACACATGTTGTGGAGGTGTAAAGAGAAAATAAACATTTGTTATAAGCTGGACATGCTTCTGCCATATTAACTCCCAACTGTAATATACGACCACGCCACGAGCAATCAAAATACTAGGACAAAGTGAGCTACTTACTGCGGGATGTCCCAAGTGGACCCGAAAGTTATGGCGACACAAGATCTTCCTATGACGGGGATGTGAGGATCTCAATTTTCTGAGAGACCTTATGCACACGGTGACCATTTCGATTGACATGCACTCATGTGATAGGTGTTAAGGTATGCTCTTTATGTTACTAGATAGTGAGAAGCTTTCATGATAATATCCGCAAGAGAGTAGATGACTTGTTCAAACCATATAAGCCATATACACAACTGAGTAAAAGAGTGACTCGAGAAGGATCGCAACACTAGGATGCTTTACATGGAACATGACACCACATAGGTAAACTTTACGACGGTGCATGCATAGGCACAAGTGGGCAGATGTTGTCTATTTCAATAAAATATTCTGTAAGAAATTCATCAGGTATAGTCCCTTGTTAAGAATTTAGGAAATGCAAGTCGGAAGTATTAATCCTAGAGTCATAACCCCATTAAAGGACACAATTATAGAACTTAATTCCACAAGAATGTAAATAAGAGGATTTGTGATAGAGTGGATTTACGAATAATACGTCTTGTTCAAAGAGTAGGTGCATGCAATGTTTTGCGATTAAGATTCTTGTTAAGACCATATCTATACAGGCTCCTAATACAGGTGTACGTATATAATAAGGAAAAGTATGTGGCGTTCAGAATGACGTACTAATGGGTCACTCACTTGGTGACTCTAGATTGATGGGGCAATAACTTAATCGATGCCCCTCGACTCCACATCCCTAGCGCATGTTGGTAACATACTAATATACTACATTATCTGGTGGTGCAGTGTCATTAATAGGAACAAGGGTGCTCCCCTTAGCAACAAGTTCTACCAATCCCTCCATGGCTCGATACATTCTCCTAACAAACTCTTGGGCAATATCCCTCAGATTCAATGGTGGGGGCATTCCCACCTTTCTGCTTCCAAAATCATGAATTACTCATCTTGAGATTAAGACATAGAATGGAAATTAGCTCCCTATCTTGAGCTCTACTGCACAATCTGGGGCATCAAAGAAGGGTGAAATTCCTAAATGTCCGAATAGCCTCCAACTTATAGATGTGGTCGACTACACACCGATAAGAAGGACTCTACTAGACACGACTCCGAGATATCCTAGGACACTTTAAAACCTTAGGCTCTGATACCAAGTTTGTCACGCCCCAAAAACCGAGGAGCACGACCGGCGCTCAACCGAGTAAACTCGACTGAGCAAGCCTGTTAGGTTTCATGCTACCCAAACTAATTCATGAATAAATAGGAGATGGACTCCATTAATCACACTTAGTAAAAAATTCATTAACTTCCATTTCATTTCCATTAGCAGCTTAAATCATAATTATCAAAATATTACAAGTTTTTTAAATCTTTGCCAAACATCAATATTTTTACTTTAATTCCAATACCCGAATTTACCCACAACCTGTCTACGGAGCCTCTAAACACAACTGAAGAGTAATGTAATATGGAAATGCTGGTAACAAGGCTGCGGCTATACCTCAAATACAAAGTACATGATAAATAGATGAGATAGGACCCCGAAACGAAGTGGGGCTCACCAAGTCAGCTGAAAGGATGATGCGGCACTAGCTGCGACAAACACTGCCTGCTATTGAAACACCTACATCCATGTAAAGACATAGCACCCCCGACAAAAAGGACATTAGTGCCATCGAATAGCACTAGTATGTATAACTAAACACCATCTAGTTAGAAAGAACTTTCATACAAGAATAAGAAATAACAAGTATAACTCAGAACTTTAAACGATCACCACATTATCAAAGAAAAGAATCATACAACTTTCGCATCATTTTTCCATAGCTTTTAGTTTGGGGAATTTCACACTATTCATCATTTCTTAACAATACCACCGCTATCTTGAGCAGAGTCCGATCTCGACCCGATCGGCTAGGTTGCCTCATTTGAGACATACACTTCAATCACAATCTCATTTTCCCTTTTTCCGAAATTCATTCACATTACCACCGCTATCTTGAGCGGAGTCCGATCTCGGCCCGATCGGCTAGGCCGCCTTACCAAGGCGTTGTTTAATCATTTCGTTTCACATATATCATTTCATAGGCACTTGGGGACACAACTTAATCACATCATTCTTGGCACTTGGCCGCATTTCACATCGTTCCAAATTTCAATATTTGCTTTGCCATTTAAGACAGTAGGTGCACACAATAGCAATATAAATTGTAAGCATAGATAAGATTTCACTTAGATGGCACAATAATGCAACTTCAATCTACATTTGAGGTCTAAACCTTTCAATACATAATTCATATATTTTGCCCCTTTCAAGTTATCAAGATAGCATGTTGATCATGTTGAGACACATCTTTCACGCATATAAGGTTACAACACCAATTCATGGAAATAACAACCAATGCAGCGATTCAACTTCAATCTTACCATATTCACACAAACACCGATGAAGCTCAATTTCTAAAAGACGGGGTTTTAGCCATACATACCTCAAAGAGCTTTCCCTTAAGTTACTACGACGTTCCGAAAGTTCTAGCAATCCCAATCTACTTTGAGACATAACAAAATTCAACACAAATTAGGAAGGTATTCATGGTTTCAGCTCATTTTGAGCATTTTATCAAACACTAGTTGAGCATCTTGATTTCAAATCTCTTTTACAAGGTTTCCTTCATTCCCCAACCCAATCTTTACTTATTTATGTTCAACAATCTTCCCACAGACTTAATTTGTACATGCATGTATACATAATACTATTACACCCAGGAATCATACCTCAATAACCCAACTTATACCCCAAACTCGAAATTAAAGTCTAATGTAGAGAACCTTACCTCTTAGATGAAGAATATGTGATTGGGTTCTTTGATTCTTGAAGACTTGAGCAAGAGATGGGTGATTATGAAGCTA
>NW_017681270.1:4163-8720 GCF_001879085.1 Nicotiana attenuata
AAATATTTTTAACCTCCAAGGTAACATGATTAACTTACTTTATTTGCTTCCAAATATAATCTCATTTTCGAGCTTACATCAATGACTTACGACGTACTCTCACGTATGAAAACTTGGGGTGTAACATCATTCCCCCCTTTGGAACATTCGTCCTCGAATGTTGACTGATACGCTTATCAGTTTCATAAACTATGGCTCTTACGAATACTTTAATGCTCATCTTGCCATCTAAGCAACTGTTTCGTGAATAAATCTAAACGCTTGGGCATTCCCCCCTTTTAGGCCTCTTTGTCACGCCATGACATGTGGTCGGAATTCTTCCAACATCGTAACATTTGCTACCTTATGTCATGCAGTATGTACGATTGTGTTCTTGTATGAGCGCCTAGCGACTCTTCTTCCCTTTTTCCTCCATCTTTTAGCCAATCTCTAAGCCTCACTTTATGAACATATACAGAATTATGACAAGTTGTCCCTCTAGGCTTCTATAGGTGTACTGATATCTTTCGCTTGGTACTTTATCGAACTTAAGACTATTGTTATCTCTTGTTTCATAGCCTTGTATATCTATCCTTATGGATTTACTACATCTAGGTAGGTTATACTATACCATAAAACTTACTTCGGTTTATTATTACCGAGGTTTGCTACCCAACTCCAGGTTACTCTTTCGCTGCTTATCCTATATGTATAAATCTAAGTGCTTTAGTGCTTCCTCATTATTATTCATCTTAAGAATAACAAATAAATCTCATCTCGTACTTTGGAACTTGTACCCATCTATTGTTTATTCACCTTAATGTTGATCTATAATCTATCACTGATAACTTGCAACCTCTTACGTAATACACTGTCACTAGGGCTCACATCTTATCGGGGAACATCTGAAGTGATTTGCCCGATCCACCATGGGACGATACTATACCTCAATAACTGTATTTCATAGCATCCTAACATGATTCATCTTATGGGGGTATTCCAATCCCGTGCAATACATAAAATCCCTTTTTTTTAAATTATTCCTCAATCAAAGGCCTAAATGTCATCCTTTTATCTATCACAATTACACCCTTATTCTACTAACGGGGCAACATTTCGTCTCTTCTAATTGCTCCTAGTCTTAGACTCCTCTGTGTTCATTCAGGCTGTACCGAGCTTTTTATTACATATGGAAATCATCAGCTCCCTTGTTTTGATGGATTTAATCCCGAGGACATACATATTCTCGTCACCTTCTCACTCACCTTTTCATATCCTTACTCCTATCTACCTAAAACCTTGTTGCTCTACAATGCTTCACCTTAGGACCTACACCGATCTATTTATACTACTCGCAACCTTCCTTTAACTTGCTAGAACCGTAAATTTCCTTTTGTGCCTTCTCAGTTGTCCTTAAATGTAAGCAATTACTTTTCGTGGTCTTTCTATCACTTGTTGCATGAATAATTGGCTTGTCTTATTGCCCACGAATACTGTAATTTCCTGTACCTCATATGATCTCAAACATCTCCTTTGATTTTTTTTTTCCATTCATTAGCCACGATAGGTGCCACTTTCTTATGGAGTGTATACAATATTGTAGCAAGGCTGTTGTTATAAGATCATTTACTCTTTAGCTCACTATGCTTAGGTGGAAACCTTCTTCCTTATTTTCTCAACTAATCTTTCATTGTAGTACTTAGAGAGACCTTCTGGCTCTTGTAAAGTTGCGAGCTTGTTATATCGTACACCTGAAGGAAATTTTCGTTGTTCTTACTTGCCTATAATAATCCTTAGTTACATAACTTCATGCCCTTGTGCTCGTAGGGTTACTTTTAATCTCAAATTTTAATTGTCTCTTTATTGGCACTCTCTCTTATTTTCATAAAACTTAAATGGTACCTTTAACGGTCTCAACTCCTATCTGAAAATTTTCAGATGATTGCAATCTCGTATCTACGAAACTGAATTCCCTATGCTACGGTTCACTACGTTTATCTTGCATGATCTATTCATTTATCTGTGACTTCTTGTCTAGCCATAACCGGGCTCTTCCTGAATCAACTACTAATTACTCGTTGGTCCATTCTCATATATACATATATTCTGCATAATCTCTCTTGGGTTATTTTCTTTATCTTAACTTACCACTCGTACTGGCTCCTTATGTATCAAGTGTTCGTTCACACTTATTTATCAATAACGTCTGGTGTGGGAACCCATACTGCCTCTCTCCGACGGCGTGCTTGTGTAATGTTCTGGAGTCGCAACATATCTGTAGGAACTGAACAAATGCAACATCATCCCTTTCTCCTTTTTACCACATTCTTCCTTTACCATTCCATAGTTACCTGAACCGCTTAATTCCGACTTAATACCATATCACACCATATTTCCCCCTTTAGGGGAGTACTAAGATTTAGTACTACGACGATCTACCTATAGATGTTTCACCTCTTCATCGTTGGCATCTTTTCACATCATCAATGAACCTTAATAGTCTTATGGTAACCTTCTGTACAAGGGATAACTTAATTTCTTACGCACTAAGGTGACACCTAGTGTAACTGGCACAGTTAGTCCCTTAATATTAACTCTGTTTAGAGTGCTTGCTTTAGGAAAACGTCTTCCTAAGACCTTCAAAGGTTATTAGTATGTTGTCTATTCTATAACTGTTGGAACACGATCTCTGAAATTCTCACGATGTCGACTATTATCAAATCCTCCGGTCCCTAATTCATGTTCGGTTCTATCTTGTTTACTAGACCATACTAATTTCTATTACTACGGGGGTCTAATTTTTTTTCCTTCTGGTAATCATGTTTGAGTCACCAACTCAATTCTCGTATGAGGATATAGCCTTTTGCCTATACTCTTTCATTGTCTCAAGGCCTGTCACCTCTTGTCTATTCCTTCACTTGACTGTAGACTCTATCATTGTGTCATATTTTTATTTACCGTTATCATCATTTATCACATCTTACTCAATTACTCTCTTCTTATTCTCTGGCGAATATTTCTGTTTATCACCTTATTATGAAAACTTCAACAAAACATTCTTTCGCTTTTAGCTCCCCTTGCTTCATCTCAATGGCTCTTCAGGTCACCTAGCATTCTCTCTTTACTAGGAACGGGAGCCATACAAAGGTAAATATTTATCCCTTCTAGGATTCCAGTGCCAACCTTCTAAATTTTTTTTACAGACATTCTAGTATTCATATCTAAGTGTACTATTCTAGATTGCACCATCGGGGTGTCTCACAGGGAGAACTATTATAAAATTTGCAATAACCCTCGGAAATGTTAGCTAATGATAATAATCCATCTACCATCTTGGGTTACTCTAACCCCAATTGGATCTTACTATCCCCTTCTTCTCTTAAACTATATTTGCCAACTCCCATAGGGCATAACTGAGATGGGTGGGGCCAATTGTATATATCTCTGTAATTGTTGAAAGTAACTCATAATACTTATGTTTCTCTGCCTGAATTGTAAAAACTGATAATCTTCACTAACTGGATACCTCGTACCCTTCTTCACCTTGCTTCTTTTGCTTGTTGAAACTTGTATCTACCTTCTGATTCTCTTATTACTTTTTACCATATGGGTGGATAGATATTCATGCCTTGGGGCTCCTTATCAAGAAGCTCACACAACTTAGTACACACATAATCTGCTGAAGAACTTACATTTACTCATCATAAGCATGATGCAAAATCGAGTTCCTCTAACTCAGCTCTTCCAGAGCCACATTCAATCTCTTACCAACTGTCTTTGTGGATGTAGGTATCGTTGTATTACGACTAAAGTCGAATTTAGGAGTTTGAATTCTTACAACTGAGCTCTACCACACGATCTAGAATAAGAAGAAAGAGTGACAGTCCTAAATGCCCTGTAGCCTCCTGCTTATAAGTGTGGTGCACGACACACCCATAAACAAGACTCTACTAGACACGGCTTGTAGACTCCCTAGGACAGAACTGCTCTGATACCACTTTTGTCACGACCCAAACCGAAGGGCCGCGACGGGCACCCGGTGCCTTACTCAACCGAGTACCAACATAACATATCTTTCTTATCATACTATCATGGGTAAATAAGCTAGAAAACCCTTCATGAGATAACAAGAATAAAACATAAGGGAATACTTAACGTATGATGACCCAACATGATATACAAACTTATACATGTGACATACGGGCCTATAAGGCCGACATGACCATTTGTAAACTCAAAACATAGGCCGACAAGGCCCTACAAGTATCCATACACCTGACATCTGTCTACAAGCCTCTAAGAGTACATAAAATCATAAAGGTTGGGACAGGGCCCCGCCATACCAATCAATACATATCCAAAGCATACTGACCAAATAGGCAACTCCGGAGCAAGTGGAGTACACCAACACCTTCGCTGAGCTGATAGCCTACTAGGAGGAATGTCAATCTGTCTATCGGGACCTGCGGCCATGAAATGCAGCATCCCCAGGCAAAAGGGACGTCAGTACGAATAAAGTACCGAGTAGGTAAGACAGGAAAGCATAAACCAGAACAGTAATGTAAAGAGAGATAGAGG
>NW_017681270.1:10293-11567 GCF_001879085.1 Nicotiana attenuata
CAGTTTTTGGCAAGTAGGTGATGCACCTACTTGTCACCTACCAGCCTGCGCTGTCTCGCAAAAATGCAAATATCTCTCTACTCCAATATCGTATCGACGAACGGTTTAATGCGTTGGAAACTAGACTCGTAGGTCTTCAATTTGATATGTATATCATCCATTGATTCCAAGCATATTGGAAGAAAAGTGCATCTACATTTGACCTAAATTTCAGCACATTATAAATGCAACTTGTGATGACCTTTGCTAACTTTTGTTCCACAACTCGCTTGACTTCAAAACATAACACCAAATATCGTACGGCTAAAATAACTCATAATATAATCTCCTTATAATGTTAATAACCCTAGTATCACCCCAAAAGTACATGGTAAAACATTCCAACTTGTCGACTTTCGACGAAACTTATTTTCTTCAATTCGTTTAGCTTCTAAGCCTTCAAACCCTCTTGCTACTTGGTACTAATGATCTTAAATATTTGTAACCTCCGCGTTAACATGATGAACTAACTTTGTAAACTTTTAAAAGATGATTCCCTTTCTGAGCTTACATTAATTGACTTATGATGTACTCTTACGTATGAAAACACGGGGTGTAACATCATTCCCCCCTTTGGAACATTCGTCCTCGAATGTTGACTAATGCGCTTATCAGTCTCATAACCTGTAGCTCTTACGAATACTTTAATATTGTCCTTGAAGTTTAGGAAACTATTCCGTAAATAAATCCAAGGTCTTGGGTATTCCCCCCTTTGGAACATTCGTCCTCGAATGTTGACTGATACGCTTATCAGTTTCATAAACTATGGCTCTTACGAATACTTTAATGCTCATGTTGCCATCTAAGCAACTGTTTTGTGAATAAATCTAAACGCTTGGGCATTCCCCCCTTTTAGGCCTCTTTGTCACGCCATGACATGTGGTCGGAATTCTTCCAACATCGTAACATTTGCTACCTTATGTCATGCAGTATGTACGACTGTATTCTTGTATGAGCGCCTAGCGACTCTTCTTCCCTTTTTCCTCCATCTTTTAGCCAATCTCTAAGCCTCACTTTATGAACATATATAAAATTATGACAAGCTGTCCCTCTAGGCTTCTATAGGTGTACTGATATCTTTCGTTTGGTACTTTATCGAACTTAAGACTATTATTATCTCTTGTTTCATAGCCTTGTATATCTATCCTTATGGATTTACTACATCTAGGTAGGTTATACTATACCATTAAAACTTCTTCGGTTTATTATTACCGTAGGTTTGCTACCAACTCCAG
>NW_017681271.1:0-2047 GCF_001879085.1 Nicotiana attenuata
CCCCTCGCAATCTTAAAACTCCATCCGCATCTAAGGTAACCTGCTTGGCACCTCCTCGCTGCACCGTGTCTCTAAGGACACATAAATGGGGATCATCAAACTGCCGATCACGGATACGCTCCAATAACGAAGAACGAGCAACTGTGCAAGCTAACACACGATTGGGCTCAGAAACATCCAGTCTCACGAACTGATTGGCTAAAGCCTGAACATCCAAAGCAAGCGGCCTCTGACTGACTGGAATATAAGCAAGACTGCCCATACTGGCTGACTTCCTACTCAAAGCGTCGGCCACCACATTGGCCTTCCCCGGATGATATAAAATAGTGACATCATAATCCTTCAACAACTCCAACCACCTCCTCTGCCTCAAATTCAACTCCTTCTGCTTGAACAAGTACTGAAGACTCTTGTGGTCAGTGAACACCTCACATGCCACGCCATACAAATAGTGCCTCCAAATCTTCAAGGCGTGGACAATAGCTGCCAACTCTAAATCATGCACTGGATAGTTTTTCTCATGAATCTTCAACTGCCTCGAAGCATAGGCTATAACCTTGCCATCCTGCATCAATACTGCACCAAGTCCAATATGGGAAGCATCATAATAGACGGTATAAGGCCCAGATCCTGTGGGCAAGACCAACACCGGTGCCGTAGTCAGGGCTATCTTGAGCCTCTGAAAGCTCGCCTCACACTCCTCCGACCATCTGAACTGGGCACCCTTCTGGGTCAACCTGGTCATCGGGGCTACAATAGATGAAAACCCCTCCACAAACCGACGGTAGTAGCTGCTAACCCCAAGAAACTCTGAATCTCCGTAGCTGATACCGGTCTAGGCCAGTTCTTGACTGCCTCTATATTCTTCGGGTCCACCTGAATACCCTCAGTTGATATAACGTGACCTAGAAATGCTACTGAACTCAGCCAGAACTCACACTTGGAGAACTTGGCATATAACTGACTATCCCTCAGAGTTTGAAGAACCACTCTAAGGTGTTGCTCGTGCTCCTCCTGGCTGCGGGAGTACACCAAAATATCATCAATAAAGACTACCACGAACATGTCCAAATATGGCCTGAACACCCGATTCATCAACTCCATGAATGCTGCTGGGGCATTGGTCAACCCAAACGACATGACCAAGAACTCGTAATGCCCGTACCGAGTACGGAAAGCCGTCTTAGGGACATCGGATGCCCTAATCCTCAACTGGTGGTAGCCAGGTCTCAAGTCAATCTTGGAAAATACCCTGGCACCCTGAAGCTGGTCGAACAAATCATCAATCCTCGGCAGTGGATACTTATTCTTAATTGTTACCTTGTTCAATTGCCGGTAATCTATACACATCCGCATCGACCCATCCTTCTTCTTGACGAATAACACCGGCGCGCCCCAAGGCGAAACACTGGGTCTAATGAAACCCTTATCTAACAGGTCCTGCAATTGGTCCTTTAACTCCTTCAGCTCCGGCGGGGCCATACGATATGGCGGAATAGAAATGGGCTGGGTGCCTGGAGCCAAATCAGTACAGAAATCGATATCTCTATCGGGTGGCATACCCGACAGGTCCGAAGGAAAAACATCGGGAAACTCCCGGACAATAGGCACAGAATCTATGGGAGGGACCTCAGCACTGGAATCACGAACATAGGCCAAATAGGCCAGACACCCCTTCTCGACCATACGTCGAGCCTTCACGTACGATATGACACTACGGGTAGAATGACCTGGAGTCCCCCTCCACTCTAAGCGAGGCATACCCGGTAAGGCTAAAGTCACGGTCTTGGCATGGCAGTCCAAGATAGCGTGATAGGGTGATAACCAATTCATACCCAGAATGATATCAAAGTCAACCATGTCTAAGAGCACCAAGTCTACACGGGTCTCAAGACCCCCAATCGCTACAACACACGAACGATGGACTCGGTCGACCACGATAGAGTCACCGACCGGTGTAGACACATATACAGGAATACCCAAAGCATCACTAGGCATGACCAAGCATGGTGCGAAACTAAGATGATACATATGAATACGTAGATCC
>NW_017681271.1:2757-11567 GCF_001879085.1 Nicotiana attenuata
AACCATCTCAACTCGGCGGGCCACATTGGCCGCCTCCTGAAAGCTGATCTCACTACCAGTCTCCCTAGCCATCTGGAGACGAATCGGCTGAATCAAACCATCAATAAATCTCCTCACCCTCTCCCTCTCAGTGGGGAGTATAACAATAGCATGGCGAGCTAGGTAGATAAACCGGGTCTCATACTGAGTGACTGTCATAGAGCCCTGCTGGAGACGCTCGAACTGCCTGCGAAGAGCCTCTCGCTGAGTAACTGAGAGAAACTTCTCCAAAAATAACTCTGCAAACTGATCCCATGTTAATGCTGGCGACCCCGCTGGTCTGGCTAAACAGAAATCCCTCCACCAAGTCTTGGCGGATCCTGCTAGACGAAAAGTGTCAAAGTCGACCCCATTGGTCTCCGCAATACCCATAGTCCGAAGAACCTCATGGCAGCTATACAAGAAATCCTGGGGGTCCTCTGAAGAAGCACCGCTGAATGTGGTGGTGAAGAGCTTGGTGAACCTATCCAGTCTCCACAAAGCATCTGCGGACATAGCCGCTCCATCTCCGGTCTGAGTCACAATACCCGGCTGAGCTGCCACAGCTAGCTGAACTACTGGAACCTGAGCCTGGGGAGCTACCTGCTCCGGAGTACGTGTAGCTGGAGTCTGAACTCCTCCTCCAGCCTGAGAAGTGGCTGGTGCTACTGGATGCAAACCCGCTCTAGTGACGCTCTCCACAAAGCCCACCAATCTGACCAAAGCGTCCTGAAGAACCGGGGTGGCTATAAACCCCTCTGGGACTTGAGCTGGGCCCACTGGCACTGCTGGGGCTGGGGCCGGAACCTCCTCGTCAAAACCGACCTGGGGCTCCGCCGCTGGTGCTGCTGTTCGGGGCTGAGTTCTGCCCCTACCTCGGCCTCTAGCACGGCCTCGTCCTCTGCCCCTAGCGGGAGCTGCCTGGGGCTCGGACTGCTGGTCTGAAGATGAGAAAGCGCGTGTTCTCGCCATTCTGCGAGGAAACAGAGTAGAAGTTCAATTAGCATCGAGACACCAAACCGCACGACAAGAAAGAACAAAGGGGAGACCTTTCCTAACTTGGCAGCTTCTGGGGGATAAGTACAGACGTCTCCGTACCGATCCCTCAGACTCTACTAAGCTTGTTCGTGAGTTGTGAGACCTATGTAACCTAGAGCTCTGATACCAACTTGTCACGACTCCCGATGGTGGGAAATCCGGGTCGTGACAAGTCGCCTTTGTTAGGGAGCGCTTTACCCCCCAATGTGGGACTTCCCGGTGTGAATCCGGATTAGTCAGGCCCCAATGTGGGTATCGGATACCGGGTGAGAAATCAAAGAAAAAAAAGTTCGTGTTTGAATATAGGTTACGTATAAGCCTTTAGAGAAATATATTATTTCGACATTGAAAATAGATTTATGGTTCTCTTATATATTCTGGTTTCCCGAAAAAAGGAAGACTTTCAATATCTACATGAATTTCAATGCATATCAATATAGTCGCCATACATATATATATAATACATACCCATTGTCTAATTTATATGGATACACTATAAATTTTTGTATATAGTCTGTTTATTTCTTTCTTTAAAATTTACTAGTATAGTACTCGCGCGATGCGCGGAAAATACGTAGAAAAAAAGATAATAAATTATTAACTTACTTGCTTAACAGAGTGAGTAAACTTTATGTGAATATTTCAATCATAATATAGTTGCTGCCATATTAATTTTCTATGATACTTCCCGAACAATTGCCTTGGATGAACAATATAAATATATATTAATAGTTTAAACTTACCGAAAGGAACATAAGTGAAGTTTGAAATTTCTAATTATTAAAGATATACTGTACTGCAAGTCTACTTTGGATGAATTCATATTTTTAATGACCTAAATATATATAGATTTGTCATTAATTTTTGATTTGAAAAGAGGCAAAACAGATTGTAAAGTATTACTACACATGAGAATTACATATAATCAAGTAAATAGCGTAAAGTAATGTGTGTATTCATGTTTTTCCTCTTTTAAGACATTTGATATATCGTTAAAATTGCATTATTTGAAGGAATAAGTTAGTGCTATTCCATTATGTTATTTATGTTATGTAATGCTGTTAAGAAAAAAAAAGAGTTAAATGACAGGTAATGTTTCAAAGAAATAAAAAACTTTGATTAATTTAAAAAATTACAGGTAATCGTAGAAACGATTCTCCCACTCAGCTTCAAATTTAACAACATAAACCCAAAAAGGTTCACTTGGCCAAACCTCGTGATAAATGTCAGTTAAAATACTACCTAAAGGTTGTCCAAGTGAATCTACTAAAATTGATAAGGCTTCCCAATCATATAGTATAATTTTGTCTATAGCATCAATTAGTGCATCTCGAGTAAACTGATAATTTGCAATATGTTCATCTAGTGCAGGCCTAAGCTCTGTAAATTTCTTTTCTCTTTCCCTTCGTTCAGCCCTTCGATCTCTTAAGTTATTTTGTATCGACCTTGGGATATTCCTTATAATTTCAGGCTTTGAGTCAGAAGCATTATAGGAAAAAATGTTGCGACGGTGTACCCTTCGACGTTGTACCCTTTGTTGAATTTGAGCAGTCGTAGTTGGAGTAATTTGAACGTGTCCTTGTTCATTCATATCTGAAATAGGACTAAAGAAAGAATAAGAATAGCTACAACATGTCAATGTGATAACATAGTACATGCATATTATTTTGAAAGTTGCTCTGTAGTAGATATAGAATTTTGTATATTCATTTCCATGATACTATACTATATTGCAATAAAAAAACAGTTATTCCAAAACCGTTATACCAAATAGATACTCGGTAACCAACAAATAGAAAAAATAGTTATTTGAAAAAGACCATACCGGATTCGAATGAATTAGATAAAAAACAGAAGGTCTATATGTTGATTTATCGCCACAAAACTCCATCAACCAACAGAATTAAATGTGAATAGAATGTGTATACTCATGTCTGACTTTGAAATATATTATACATACGCTAATAAAACAAACTAAAAATACTAAAATGTTGTAGAAACTTCTTGCTCTAACTGCTGAAGTGATAAACTTTTTTTTGAACTTCTGCTAAGGTACAAATCATATATTTCATACCGTTGCTATCGGGAGAAAATTTACAGACTTGAGGCTATGTTGATTTTGCTGAATATTTTTTTGAACGTAATATTGTTGGAAGAACCTCTGATTTTCGTTGTTCTCTGAATTTTTTTGTTTTAAATCCTCCCTTATTATGTGCTTTTATAATATCATGGGATTAGTATAGTGGGGAAGTGGTTATAGTGGGCAAGTGGGGAGGAATTGTGAAGGGAGATGTGAAGTAGAGGGTTGAAAACGTGGGGAAGTGATTAGTAGCATCACTTCTATCAACAGGAACAATAGCAAAATTCTTTGAGATTGCATAATTGTTGAGAAGCTGTGCACCATCAGGGATATTAGCATCAGCAGCAGCTTGTTGATCACCAGCTTGCAACTGTAATAAATTATTCTGCCCAATACTTTGATCTTGTACTGAAGCTTCTACCAACTGTTGTGCAGGCCTTTTTGCATTCGGATAGTCCCTACCATCTCCTTTTAATTGTTAATACTCAGCATGAAACTTGAGTTCCTTATTAGTGAGAGGAGAGATGTGTAGATCATAAAACTGGAGAAGCTAAGACAAGCTAATGAAGCAGTCAATCTTAACGTCTTTACTGCTGTCCATACATGATTACCACAACTATTGAGAGGAAACATAGAATGCCGATAATAAAACATTAACATAATAAATTTAAACTGCACAAATTGTATGAAGTTATTGATGGTGTGCCATTTTATAGTATAATTCAAAATGTGGAAGATGGAGATGTAGCAGCAAATAGTTTATTATGACGCAGAAGTTGTGCTCAATCAGAAATAATAAGACGCTCTCATAAACAGAAGCAGAAACACATTACATAATATCCAAAGAGAAGTATCTATATAAGCTGTGGTACATAAATTTTGGGCGGCAGATAGGGTAGGATGTGTCAAACCAAAAACAGAGACCACCATAAGACTAAAGTTATCAAAGGCGCGCTAAAGGCTTAAAGCGAGGCTCAAAACACGTTGAGCGTTTAGCTTTGTTTAACAGGTGCTTTAGTATTTTCATCAAGATGTTAAGCCATTGTTTTCTTTGGCAATAAGCGTAATCGTGAAATGGCAGCATTAAAAAATTGAAAACAGCCCCCGTAAGTTCTGAAAATCATCCAAAAATGCAGTTAAATCCTTCCAAAACGCACCAGAAAAACAACCTGCAAATATCCATGAAACACACATAAACCAAGCCCAAAAACATCTTCTAAAAAATTCCAAAACACTGCTACTTCCAGCTCATAAATAAAAATACCAAAACTAAATACCTAATGACACAGGTAATTACTTTCGTTGATGTGAAAATAATAATATTGCATACATGTAATTACTTATGCAAATGCATAACTCCCAATCCTTATTCTCTATGATATGCCAAATCAAGCTATCGTCTAGCCATTATATCAAATATAGAAGTAAATTTTTAAAGATACCAAACTGATGCAAAGATATCTCAAGTAAGGAGTAAATTTTGTAGCAGCCACACAATAAAATTAAGGTTACTGCTCACATTGACAAAAAATAACTTCTAACACTCTGCTGTTAAGAGAAGATAGATTGACTCTATTCTGAAACAGAGAAGCCTACTACAATGTGTTTATACATGTATTAATATGTGATTTCCCTTTAATATCAAGGTAGTCGTGCAAGAGTCATATATGTCATCAGAATTAATAAAATAGACTATTTTGGATGGAGGGATTTGGTCCTATTTCTTTAAAATTCACAACTCTAAACATTTGCATATGTAAGCAAAATTTGGATTTGAAACACAATGGGAATCACATAATTGTTCTTAATCTTCAATGGCTTAAGGTTTTACATGCTGTTGAAGATAAAGTTCCAGTTATATTTCATGCAGGAGTGAGGCGAGGAACAGACATATTGAAGGCCTTACCACTTGGCGCAAAAGCTGTTGTAGTAAACTAATTTGAAAGTTCTTACCTAAACTTTTCTAGTTTGTTAATCATTAGATTTTCCCTTTCCTGTAATCCAAAACAATATACCTCCAAATTGGTCGAGCATATGTGTATGGTCTGGCTGGAAAGGGGCAACATGGGGTAAAGCAAGTTATTGAAAAGGTGAAGAATGAACGTGAGTTGACAATGGCCCATTCTGTTTGCTGCACTATCAACGACATTACCAGAAGCCACATTAAAAAAAATAAAGAAAAATAATGTAGGATGTAGTTTTGTAGTGGAAGATCGGTCAAGGTTGTTCGCTGATTAAATGTGAGGCTTAAGTTAATTTTGTGTTGTTATGAAGTTGTATTTTTTTTGACAAACGCAAAGTTCACTATAACATATAATCCAAAGTAATTACGTTGTGTTTTCAAATGAAGCAGCACGGACATGCCAATAGAAGATTGTATCCGATCGCCTAAAAAGAAATCACATTGAATAGATAAATATAGGTGAAGTTAGAACGAACAAATCATAACTTAACTACGGAGAACGACATTTTTGATATTTTATCTCTGGTAATAATAGAATTTGGTATTTTCAATATTATTTCCATAAAAATAGGTAGAGATTATAAAGAAGGCATAAATTAGAGAAATAGGCAAAAAGTTAACAGGATTCAATTAATGTAAAAGCATAAGTAATAAGTGGAATAAAGACGGACAACATGTGCAAAGGTGCAAATCACTGAAGCAATGAAAGGAAATAATAATATTAAGAAACTGAACAAAAGAAAAAACACAGCGACAAAGAGAGAATGGGTAAGTATCAAAATAGAAATAGAAGGTTACATTCTCAGAAAAAATAAAGAAAACGTGGACATAGCATGTAATCCGATGAGAAAGTTTCGAACTTTTAACTAACCTGAGCTGTTATTATGGCAGATTTATAACCGTTTATCATTCCTTTTTCGGTAAATGTTGAAGCAGTAGACCAGTTCAACTAACTATAATTTGATTCAGAATTTGATGTAGGTCCCTTGAAGAGAATGTATATTTTAAAGAGAATTTAGCATGACAGAATAATTAAAATACAACTTCTTATGAGACAACTTTGTGAGATAATTATTTATTAATATTGCGGAAAACATAATTAATGCAAGCCATAGAAAATACAGTTTTTAAATAAAAAGAGGATATCTACTTAAACAAATTGGAAAAAAGTGCAAGTGTCAAAATAAATTGAGAGTATTTTCCAAAGAAACAGAAAAAAACAGTAAAATTAGTATACTGAGAAAAGCCATCATCCTTTTCAGTTTGATAAGCAAAGAAGTACCTTTAGTGAATAGTACCGAGAAAGTGCAAAAATAATTCATTTCTTTACAAAGATGGGAGAGCAAGAAATTACACTGAAACTCCTTTAGCTAAGTAAAGAAGTCGTTAAAGATTATATAAGTATCCAGATTATGTCCGTTATATATTTTAACTATTAATCCAAATATTGGAAGAACCAAAAGTGAATTGTTGTAGTATATTGAAATATTCTACAACCAATCAAGAAAGTAGGTTTAAAAATTCGTGACCAGCATAACAACAATTGCAGAATTTGCTATTTAAAATTAAAGATGCAAAATAGTTGTAAGTAAAAGAAATTGATTTGTAATACCTTTTCATCTTGTAGAACCAATTCAAAGGAGAAATAAGTGTATGAATTGTAACAATCCAGGGCTTCCCATAGACGAACAACTCGACATTTAAACATCTGTTGCATCCTCGAAATTGTTATATCCTTAATGGAAAAAATGTGAGTAGCCATATTTTGCATAAGCGCTAAAAAAACTTGAAATCAAATGACATCATTAGGAAGGATAGAATTGAAGTAGCGTATATTATTGGAAGAAATATATCTTTGCGAGTTATTTGTTAGTAGATGTAAACATTAAGAAGTTAATACTTCAAAGTAACTGAAAATAGTAACAACAAATGATGATGAGATAAAAGTTAAGCTTACCAATTGAAGTTGTCAACTATTGTTTCTGAAGATTATTTCCAATATGGTTTAGCAAAGACAGAAGCATGACAACCAAAATTGTTCCGAAAATATATCAGATTTGCTATCATTCTCCAAGTAAATTACGGAAAACCTCTTTGTAAACCACATTTATTGCTTTATTTGAAATTTGTCCATCATCGTCATAAACCAAAATCTTTAATCCCTTTCTTTTTGTAACCCGTGATAGAGCAACGTAAAGCTGGCCATGTGTGAATACCGATTTTTTCAAATATAACCCAACATGAGATAAAGATTGTCCTTGACTTTTGTTTATCGTCATTGCAAAGGATACAACTATTGAAAATTGTCTTCGTTGGAATTTAAAAGGTATTCTTGCATCAGATGGAGTTAATGACATTCTCGGAATGAAGACCTTTTGTCCAGCCATATTTCCCGATAAAATTTTTGCTTCAATAACTCGATTTCCGAGTCTAGTGATGATTAATCTTGTTCCATTACATAGCCCTGAAGATGGGTCTATATTTCTCAATAACATCACTGGGACACCCACTTTCAAAGTGATAACATGATTTGGAATTCCAGAACACTTAATAGTGTTTAGGAATTCAGGTGTATGTACGTGTTCCAAACCTGTAAAAGCATCGTCTGACATGCAAATTGTATCGGAACTAAAAAATGTTTTTGGTTGACTTTTGTTTAGTGAAACCATGTATTCGTTGATTGATTCAACCATGTCAAGAGTGGGAGCAAGAATTCCTCTTTGTTGCAGGTATGTTAAATCACTGCAATGACTTAAAAAATCTGGATATGTAGTTTCCACAATCGCAGAAATTGGATCACCACAATCATTTATGATAAGATCATCAGGGATGTGAACTTTATCGATACCATCAACAGAATTTCCAAGCATACCATCACCTATTGCTAAAATCCAATCAGAAAATTGTCTTAGATCATTCAAATGTGAATCCACCTGATTTCCTTCCAACCTCATATTTTTTGATAGCTTTAAGACTTGACAGTGATTCCACAAATATGAAGAATTAAGGGTAGCATTAACAATATCTTGTCTAGTACCTTTTGGAATGACTGGAAGTATTTGTCTAAAATCACCACCAAGAACAACGGTTTTTCCTCCAAATGGACGATCTAAATTGGTTGCATCTTTAAATCTAAGAATATCTCTTAGAGTTCTGTCTAGAGCTTCAAAACAATATCTATGCATCATTGGTGCTTCATCCCAAATAATTAACTTTGCCTTGACAATCAATTTTGATAAAGGAGTACCTTGTTTGATATTACATGTTGAATTTTCAGTTGCATTGAGTGGGATTGCAAATCTCGAATGAGCTGTTCGGCCTCCTGGTAACAAAAGAGAAACAATTCCGTTGGATGCAACTGTTAACACAATATCTCCTTTAGATCTTATGGCAGAAGACAAAGTTCTCCAAATAAATCTCTTCCCGGTTCCTCCATGACCATATAAAAAGAAGAATCCACCTTTGTCCTCATGCACTGCTTTGATAATTCTGTCATAAACTAACTTTTTCTCCATCGTCAATTTAACCAATAATTCTTCATGTTCCTTAGACAAAGAGCACCTATTATAACGCAATTCTTCACAGATTAGTCTATTCGTGTTGTCAATTTCCTCTTCATTGAAAACCGGTGTTGGCATTGTTGGAAAATCGTATAACGTTCTTCCGCAACCTTTTAAAAAAAATTTCAACTTTTGTAGACAACGATTCTTT
>NW_017681272.1:0-1265 GCF_001879085.1 Nicotiana attenuata
TTGGCTTTGAATAGAATTTCGGAATTTTCCTTTGTTGATATCTTCTATTTTAGCTTCGTAGTTTCTATCCAGATTTGTTTATGCTTGCTGAAATTGAAGTTCTATTCTATAACTTAGTCACAACATTTAGGTTTAAAGGATGGAATTAGTTAGTTGTTTACTGTATGGTTTGACAGTCTATAGTGCATAATGGTTGTAATTTATTGGGACTTTGAACTGTTGAAAGTATATTGCACGCATGTATCCTCAGTTAAGTCATTTTGAAGTTCAATGTCATTAACATGATTGCATGTTTAGGTATAGGATAATTCATGAACTAGTTTAGGATTTGATCTTTTGTTGATTGATATTAGCAGCATGTTGAATAAATTAGCTTATAAAATATGATTAGTATTCTGCATTTTCAGTAATTAAGTAATGAATTTTTGTACAAATAAAATCAGGCCCAATTGAGGCATGGACACCAAAGGTCCTTTGTTTAGGATAACTGGGCCTAGTGTTTGGCCCAGATGAGACCGCTGGGTTTGAACTAAGGGTGTTAAACGGGTGGGCCGGGCCGGGCTGGGTTTGCTTTTTTTTGGACCCGTACGGGTTATGGTCCGGGCCGGTTACGGGTTGGGGCTTAACGGGTTCGGGTTCATCCTGGTAAAAATTGAACCGTAAGGGTTACGAGTTGAGGGGGGCGGGCCGGGCCGGGTTTAGTGTATTTTTAAATTTTTTTTTTTGTATTTTGTATAACTATTGTAAGTTATATTAATACAAATACAAGGAAGATTGGAAAAAATTGCACTTATAAATTGCAAGTGCTACATTTTTTTTTAAATTACAAAATTAAAGTTTGCATTTAAAAAGTAAATTAATATCTTATGTATTTTTATTGTGTACTAAAATATATTTAATGCCTATCTTATGTATTTTTACATTGTATCAAGTTGTTTATTTGATGTATATTTATGATTTGAGCATTTATACCCTAAATATATACACTATATTTTTTATAACCTAGGATCCGGTATTTTACCTTATATAATACTCCTATATGATTTAAATTATATTTCTTTCATATTAAATGCGTATAAAATATATACGCAGGGTATAATCAAGACTTATAAAATATATACTCAAAGCAATTTCCACTGTAAAACATAGTTAAAAGTGACAAAAGTATTCCATTATTATTACATGTATCATACTTGCAAATTATGTGTATGATATATATGTTAAATTCCAACAATTTTAAATTATGTTAATTAGTATACAATAAT
>NW_017681272.1:5153-6108 GCF_001879085.1 Nicotiana attenuata
TTTTTTTTATGAAAACATTAAAATTCCCCAGTCTTCAATTGGATCCAAGATGAGTAATGAAGATTTATGTCTTTTGGATAGTGCTACAACTCTCACAAAATTAAGAGAAAAGAAATTTTCCTCTTATTTGGTTATGAAAAAGGCCTATGTTAATACAACATCCGGTAGTACAAATTTGAGGGCTCTGGAAGAGCGGCCTTATTATTACCTGGAGGAACGATATTAACTATTGATAATGCATTGTATTGCAGTAAGTCTCAAAGAAACTTGTTGAGTTTCAAAGCTATTCGCCAAAATGGCTACCATGTTGAGACATCAAACGAAGGAAAGGTTGAATACCTTTATATTACTACAATAAAAGCGGGTAAAAGATATGTGCACGAAAAATTACCCGCATTTTCTTCTGGGTTGTACCACACAAACATTGGTGTGGTTGAATCACGTGCCATAGTAAACAAAAGGTTTACTACTTCTAATGATTTTATCATTTGGCATGATCGGTTGGGCCATCACGGTTCTAACATGATGCGCAGAATAATAGAGAATTCATATGGGCACACATTGAAGAATAAGAAGATTCTTCAATTTAAGGAATTCTCTTGTGCTGCTTGTTCTCAAGGAAAATTGGTTATTAAACCATCAGCATCTAAAGTTGGGATTGAATCCCCTACATTTCTGGAACATATACAGGGTGATATATGTGCGCCTATACAACCTCCATGTGGACCATTCAAGTATTTTATGGTCTTGATAGACGCATCTACAAGATGGTCACATGTGTGCTTATTGTCAGCTCGTAATATGGAATTTGCGAGATTGTTGGCCCAAATAATAAGGTTAAGAGCACAATTTCCAGATTATGCAATTAAGACAATTCGTCTTGATAATGCTGGTGAATTTACATCTCAGGCATTTACAGATTATTGTATGGCCACTGGAATAAAAGTTGAGCATT
>NW_017681272.1:10948-11562 GCF_001879085.1 Nicotiana attenuata
ATAATGCATTGTATTGCAGTAAGTCTCAAAGAAACTTGTTGAGTTTCAAAGCTATTCGCCAAAATGGCTACCATGTTGAGACATCAAACGAAGGAAAGGTTGAATACCTTTATATTACTACAATAAAAGCGGGTAAAAGATATGTGCACGAAAAATTACCCGCATTTTCTTCTGGGTTGTACCATACAAACATTGGTGTGGTTGAATCACATGTCATAGTAAACAAAATGTTTACTACTTCTAATGATTTTATCATTTGGCATGATCGGTTGGGCCATCACGGTTCTAACATGATGCGCAGAATAATAGAGAATTCATATGGGCACACATTGAAGAATAAGAAGTTTCTTCAATTTAAGGAATTCTCTTGTGCTGCTTGTTCTCAAGGAAAATTGGTTATTAAACCATCAGCATCTAAAGTTGGGATTGAATCCCCTACATTTCTGGAACATATACAGGGTGATATATGTGCGCCTATACAACCTCCATGTGGACCATTCAAGTATTTTATGGTCTTGATAGACGCATCTACAAGATGGTCACATGTGTGCTTATTGTCAGCTCGTAATATGGAATTTGCGAGATTGTTGGCCCAAATAATAAGGTTAAGAGCA
>NW_017681273.1:0-11562 GCF_001879085.1 Nicotiana attenuata
ACGTTCGAGGACGAACGTATGTTTAAGTGGGAGAGAATGTAACGACCCGACCGGTCGTTTTGAGTCCTAGCGCGTCATTCAGCGGTTTGAGGCCATGAGCAGCTTCATTTCAGGCATTATGACTTGCACGCGCGGTCGGAATTGAGTTTCGGGAAATCCGAAGTCGATTTGGGAAGAGAATTCCTATTTCAAGAGCCTAAAGTTGAAAGAATGAACTAGGATGGGAATTTTGAGCAAACGACCTCGAAATCGAGATCCGAAGGTTCCAGCAGGTTCGTATGATGATTTCGGACTTGGGCGTATGCCCGGTTCGGGTTTTGGATAACCCCGGAGTGTTTTGGCGCCTATTGTGGAAGTTAGCATTTTAGAAGAAATTTCATAAGTTTGGCTTGAAGTGCATTTCAGTGTTATCGACGTCCGTTTGGGATTACGAGACTGTGAATAGCTCCGTATGGTGAATCTGGAGTTGGGAGCGCGATCGGAAGTGAATTCAGAGGTCCGTAGGTCATTTTGAAGCCATTTGGCTAAAGATAGAAATTTGAAGGTTTTTGAGAAGTTTGACCGGAAGTGGACTTTTTGATATCGGGGTCGGAATCCGATTCCGGAAGTTGGAGTAGGTCCGTAATGTCAAATATGACTTGTGTGCAAAAATTGAGGTCAATCGGACATGATTTGATAGGCTTAAACATCGGAAGTAGAAGTTGGAAAGTTCAAAGTTCATAAAGCTTAAATCGGGGTGTAATTCATGGTTTTAGCATTGTTTGATATGATTTGAGGCCTCGAGCAGGTCCGTAATGTGTTTTGGGATTGGTTGGTAGTTTTGGTTGGGGTCCCGGGGGCCTCGGGTGGATTTCGGGTGGCTAACGGATCGAAAATTGGAATTTGGGAAGGCTTGAGGTTGCTGCTTCTGTCATAACCGCATCTGCGGTTCTTGGACCGCAGATGCGGTCGAAATCTCGCAGAAGCGGAAGGAGCCAGGACCAAGGAAACCGCAGAAGCGGCCTAGGGACCGCAGAAGCGGTCAGCTCCCTCTTGCCCAAGCCGCAGAAGCGACATCCGCAGAAGCGGAAAATGCACCGCAGACGCGGAATACCTGGAGGCAGCAAGGTTGTTTTAAATCGTGAATTGAGTCCATTTCTCTCATTTTGTTCATGGCTTGGGGCGATTTTGGGGAGCTTCAAGGGAGGATTTTCGTCATCAATGTTAAGGTAAGTCATCCCCACCTATTATGAGTTAAATACATTGATTATGTATGGATTTGGGCATGAAAATTAGTATAAAAATTGAGGTTTTGGTGGAAAACCTAGAAAATTATATTCTTGGAATTTAGCCACGATTTTGGTATGGAATTTAGAGAAAATTATATATTTGAGTTCCTAAGGTCATGGGTAACCTTTATCTTCGAGAAATTTCGGAATCCAGGCACGTGGGCCCGAGGCATTTTGGTCATTTCACTAAGCGGAGTTGGGAATTTGTATAATTTGAATTGATAACAAGTATTTGAGCATGTTCTCATTAGTTTGTCGTTAATTGGCTAGTTTTTGGTGCATTGTGCGTCGGTTCAAGCCTTCGGAAGAATGTAGAATGCCGGTTATGAGTCTTCGGAGCGAGGTGAGTCTCCTTTCTAACCTTGTAAGAGGGAATTTTCCCCATAGGTGAAATAATTGATTATGTGCTCCTATTTGCGGGGGCTACGTACGCACGAGGTGACGAGAGTCCGTGCGTAGCTACTATTATGCTATTGTCCGGGTAGTTAGGGCCCAAAAGCATGTTATACTTGGATTATTTATGAACCCATTGATAGCTTGAATTGCTTGAATCACCTTGTATTAGTAAATGAATTTAAAAGGATATTAAACATCATTTTTCCTGAATTGTTAAAAAGAGAAATTGTTTTATTCGGGTAAATATTCCGATAAGTTCTTAATTGACTGATTGAGCATGTATCTCTATGTGTACCTGCGTCGCATGCATGATTCGCGAGCAGGGTATGTGTTTATTTATGGAACGGGCCGAACGCCTCGGCAGATTAAATAGATGCATCTATGGTTCGTGGCGTTCGACCCTCGGCAGTGCACAGTTTACATTTCTGCTGGAGCGGACCGTCGACCTCGGCATGATTTGCGCATGATATGTATATTGTTTCCCGAGAATTTTAAATGTTGATATTGCCTTTCATGGCTTGATATAAATTGATAAGATAATAAAAAGTAAACCTTGAAAATACTTGATTATTTGTTGAAGGTGTTTACCTGTTTTCTGGCTTCGCGAATTTGAACTACCATATAAAACCATGATTTTCCTCGCATTTCTAGAATACTGTTAATTGACCTCTAGTGAGTGTCGAAGTTGGCCATCTCGTCTCTACTTCTTCGAGATTAGGCGGGATACTCATTGAGTACACGTTGATTACGTACTCATACTACACTTCTGTGCATTTTTGTTGCACAGGTATATATACCTCTAGCAGCTTACTGGGCGTAGCAGCGTGAATGATCTTTGGGACTAGGTGAGCTGCATTGTTCGAGGCGACCCGCAGCTAGTGTAGTTCCTTTCAGCATTTTGTATTTTATTCCCTGTCTACTGTATTTCGGACAGATGTGGTATTTTATTTTCCTTATCAGTAGTTGCTCATGCACTTGTGACGCCGGGTTCTGGGATGGTTTCGAAAGATTTGTACTAATTATTATTACTTGAATTTGAATTCAAGTAGTGTTCTTTTATTTATGAAAAATAGAAGGAAAGACCTTAGAATTTTCACAAGTATTAAGAGATGATTTAATTGATAATTTAGTTGGCTTGCCTGACAGAGGTGTCCGGCGCCACCACGACCCTTAGTGGATTTTGGGTCGTGACAGTGCGGATGGCTTCATGCCTTTTTCTGTATCTGTGATACCATATTCATGTTGGCCTGTCTTTCTTACACCTTATAATCTACCACCCGAGCTGTACATGACTAGTTTATATATTTTTAAATATTATTATCCCTGGTCCACGTAATTTGAAAAGTTTGATAGATGTATATTTGCAACCTTTGATTGATGAGCTGAAACAATTGTGGTACGATGGTGTTGAAACATATGACATATCAACCAAGCAGAATTTCAATTTGCGTGCTAATTTAATGTGGACAATTAACGATTTTCCTGCGTATGGAATGTTGTCTGGATGGATAGCTGCTGGGAAGCTAGCTTGTCCTAACGGTATGGAAAATAATAAAGCGTTCACTTTGAAACATGGCCGAAAGCAATCATGGTTTGATTGTCATCGTCAATTCTTGCCTCCTGATCATGAGTTTAGGAGGATGAAAAATGCATTCAAAAAGAATAAAATGGAATATGATTCTCCACCTCCGATACTTTCAGGTGAGCAAATTTGGGAGAGGGTCTAGAACTTCAGTAAAGTTACTGAAGCTGCACCTTATAGATTCCCCGGATACGGTGTTACTCATAATTGGACGAAACAGAGTATATTTTGGGAGTTGCCTTACTGGAAGGATAATCTTTTCCGTCACAAGCTTGATGTCATGCATATTGAGAAGAATTATTTTGACAATTTGTTCAACACAGTGATGGATGTTAAAGGTAAGACAAAGGATAACCCGAAGGCTAGAATGGACTTAAAAGAATATTGCACGCGCCCTGAATTATACTTGCAGACAGAAAACAATGGTAAGATATTCAAGCCCAAAGCAAGTTACACATTCACTTTGGAGGAAAGACGGCAAATTTGTGATTGGGTAACAAAATTGAAGATGCCTGAGGGTTATACGTCGAATCTTGGGAAAAAAGTTGATATGGAGGTAGGGAAGTTGAGACATTTGAAAAGTCATGACTGTCATGTTTTCATGGAGACCTTACTGCCTATTGCATTTTGTGGTTTGCCTGAAAGAATCTGAAAACCCATCACAGAGATTAGTTTGTTTTTCAAAGACTTGTGTTCTTCCATATTAAGGGAAGAAAACCTACTCCGGATGGATCAGAACATTCGTGTAACTTCAACTAAGATGGAAAAGATATTTCCATATGGGTTTTTTGATGTGATGGAACACCTTCCAATCCATCTTGTACACGAGGCAAGACGTGGAGGGCCTGTTCAATGCAGATGGATGTATCCCTTTGAGAGGTAATATTATAAGTTTGATGTAATTTTCTATTTTATTTGAATGTTCTTGGCTAACCTGAAATTATGTAGGACAATTGGCAAATGCAAACAATTTGTTAAGCAGAGGAATAGGATTGAATGATCTATATGCGAAGCTTATCTTGCAAAGGAAACTGCTCATTTTTGTTTTATTATTTTGAGATTAATGTGTCATGTGCTAGGAATAGGCCCAATAGGCACACGGTCAAATGTGTGAATGATCCATTATATCTGCCTATGTCCATATTCAATCAACAAGGCCGATGTTCTAAGGATGTTAGAAAGAGAAGTTTGAGTGATATGGTGTACAAGTCAGGTACACTTCATGTGTTGCTAAATTGTCCTGAAATTGTACCATTTCTCAAGTAAGTATTGATTTAGTAGTTATCAAAATATAAAATTTACTGTGATTACATCTCAATGCAACTACTAAAACTATTTGATGTATCACAGTCACTTCGTGGGTCAATTTGGCCATGATGCTGTATATACGAGATTTGATACGTGGTTCAAACAATTTGTAAGTTTATCCTTAAAATATTCTAACACTATGTAGGTAAACAATGCTTGGAAGTTATGCTAACTTATGAATTTTTTTAATAATATGTAGGTAAATGATCCAAATAATTGTGTAAATCAATTTTTGAAAGATATATCTTGGGGACCTGGGCTTAAGGTCACAACAATGTCTAAGTACGTTGTGAATGGTTATAAGTTTCATACAGAGAATTGCTCTAAAAATAAAAATAGCAACAATAGTAGGGTGTGGGTTCAAGGTGGTGATGGCAACGAATTTGGAGATATTAATTATTATGGTGTGCTCAAAGAAATAATAGAACTAGAATATACAGGTTGGCCATTTAAGAAATTGATACTCTTTAGATGCAAGTGGTTTGACCCAAATCCAACAAGAGGTACAAGAGTACACAATCAATACAACATAATTGAGGTTAATCATACGAGGGAGTATGATCGCTATGATCCTTTCATAAATGCACATAATGTTAGGCAAGTGTATTATGCTCCTTATCCATTGCAGCGAAATAAGTCCGATTGGTGGGTTGTAATAAAAACTAAGCCTGTAGGTAGGGTGGAAGTCGAGAATGTGTTAGATGTTGCATATCAAAACGATATCTCCACTGTTCACCAAATAGTGGACGAACTTTTAGAAAATGATTTGGAACATCCTGAACACATATTGGAAGAAGTTGATATAAATGAAGTAAGAATTATAGAAAACGAGGAAGAAGAATCAACTGATGAAGCTCAAACTAGTGAGGAAGAAGAATTCTCGGACGAGGAACAATACGTCGATGAGCTTTAAAAAGTTGGTTTCTTTAATAACTCTCAGTTATAGCTAGTTTCTTTATATGTTTCAATCTAAATATGTATTATATTATACAGATGATAGGCAAGGTTCGAGGTAACAATGACCCTACTGGTTCTCGGGGTCGAGAAAAGGCTAGGAAACCAAAGAGAAGGGTAGAAGATAATAATACTCAATCTTTTCCACCCTCTTCAGAGATGCCTATGCCTATGCCTATGTCTTTGCCTCCACCCTAGGGCTATTCTGAGTTGCCACGGCATCACAAGCCCTACACCTTCGTGCAGACACCAGGTCTTTCGTCACAGGGCCATAGGACTATACGTCCTACATACAGTCCACCTGCCTCACTACCACGTGGATCGCACCAATCTGCATCGCATGGATCGCATCGATCCATGTCACATCCACATGGATCACAGCCATCAGTGTCACAGCCACTCGGGTCACAGCAATCAGTATCACAGCCACTTGCGGTCCATCCGGCTATGTCGCAGTCACAGGGATCACAGCCATCTTCATCAGGGACTCCATCTATTTCAGGCCTTCGCCTGCGAGATACTAGCTCTGACCCCCTACACCTTCCACACATGCCTCTGATATACATGCTTTGGACGGTGATGCTGATGATGACGAGGAGGTGCATTATGAACAATATAGCAGGATCATCATAGTCCCTAAGGGTGATGGGTGTTATTTGTTATTTTTACGTTTAATGTTTTGTATAGTTTGTACTAAGATATTAATGTATTTTTTTTATTAAATTGCAGGTTCATCCCGAGTAATATTACTACGAGGATAATCACCAAAGCCACCAGAAAGCTTTGATGGCCCTTATGCGACTTGGAGTGAATTCCCATTCTCGCTGAATGAGCAAATTTTCAATAAATTTAAGGTGTAAATGTTCTTTTAAGCAGTATAATTATTTATATTTATGATATTTCCATATAATATTTAACTTTTGAAATACAGAGCAAGTGTGTATGGGAACACCACTATAGCGCGGAAGTGGCTGCAAATTTTCATCTCAAAGCTCGCAAGCGGTTGTCGCATAGTTTCTCCAAAGCTAGAAAGTTGAACCAGAAGCCTGACTGGTTGCTTCAGAATTTATGGGAGGATTTGCAAAGGCAATGGCTTACCGCAAAGTTCTTAGAGAAGAGCAAAAAAGGAAAGAAAGCTCGCGCATCTGAGAAGGGAGGATCCTTGCACACTGGAGGTACGATCAGCCTAGGGACAATAAAAAGAAGATTGGTACGTAATTGCTTAATTTATCTTAATTTTCAAAGTATATCTATTCTGTTTATTAACTAAAATTTATGAGTTTTCAGGAAAAGAAGTTCGGGCGTCCGATGAACCAAGATGATCTATTCAAGGAGACTCATATTGTAAAGAAGAAGAAAGAGACGGATCAAGAAAGGTGGGTCAAGGGCCGAGCCTCGACTATACATGTAAGTTTTCACTTTTCATTAAGTATTTTGATTTACTTCTACATAAATTTTGAAATACTAATTCAATGTAATTTTTCTTATAGGGTAGCTTCACAGCTGAAGTGGAGGAATTCATATGCAGTCAGCCACCTAATGAGTCGGGCGAGCCAATCCAACCTTCGGACGAGGATGCTGAAAGAATGTGGACGGAGGCTGCTGGCGGTCCAAAATGGGGGAAGGTATATGTCACGACCTAATTCCCGAACCCGACCGTGATGGCGCCTCTCGTGAAGACAAGGCCAGCCAGAACAACGCAAATACCTCTTTTTAAACAATTAATTAACATTAACAAATCTAAAACATGTTTAAGATAGCCATAAATGCGGAAACAACGATAATAACCAGGGAAACCATCCCGACACAGCCCAAATCGGGGTGTCACAAGTCATGAGCTACTACAGAGTTTGCTATAAGTCTACAAAGTATGAAATCCGATACAATAGTCCGAAGAAAACATAAATGATAGAGGATAGGGGAGACAAGGGGCTACGGACGTCAACAGCTACCTCGTAACTCCAAATCGCTGCCTAGTCTGGAAGGAATCAGCGCTCAGGTGCGGACTCTGCTATGCGTGAATCTGCCCACATGGTGCAGGGAGTAATGTGAGTACTTTGACCCAGTGAGTAATAACAATAAATAATGGCTGAAAGCATGAAAACACATAAATGAACAAGGCAATTCAATATCAGGCAGTAAATCACTTAAAGCAGTACACCCGTCAAGAATCAAATGAAATCTCCTTTTAAAAACAGGTAAATCAGGTAAAGCAACAAGTAAATAGTGAGTAGTAATCTGCCCCTCGGGCCCAGTATCAATCGCTCAGAACAGTATCAGCCCCTCGGGCTCAGTATCAGTCACTCAGCATAGTATCAGCCCCTCGGGCTCACTCTCAGATCATATGGGTACCCGCGCTCACTGTGGGTGTGCAGACTCCGGAGGGGCCCCTTACGGCCCAAGCGCTATATCAAGCCACCTCGTGGCATCATCACTCGGCACTCGGCCTCACATCACTCGGCCTCCCATCACTCAAGCCACCTCGTGGCATATAAAGCATCTCATATCACTCAGCATATCCTCACATATGTCCCTCGGCCTCACTCAGTCCAGGTATCATCACAAGCCCCTCGGGCATCAGTAAAACAGTAGTGCTCATCCCAAACAACATTAGAAATATCATTTAAATCTCAAAATTCAATTAAAAGTGGCTGAGTTTGTAAAATAGTATTAATCAACAGGACTGAGTTCAAGTAATATATCAAAATAGTGAGGAGACGGTGATAAAAGTCCACGAAGGATTCAAGTAGTCGGCATGAAGCCCAAAATATGGCAATAAGCCCAAATCATGTTGATAACAAACACATTTCAGTCAAATACGCGATAAAAATATCAATCAGGACGGACCAAGTCACAATCCCCAGTAGTAAACAACCCCGCGCTCGTCATTAAGCGCGTGTTTCACCTCAATATAGCACTACGTTATGCAAATCCGGGGTTTCAAACCCTCAGGACATCATTTACTATCATTACTCACCTCAAGCCGGCCAATTCTCTAGCTCGCTATGCCCTTGCCTCGCAAATCGGCCTCCTCACGCATCGAATCTAACCAAAACCACAACCAATACGTCACAATAGGCTAAGGGAACATAACCCAATCGAAAAGAATCGAAAAATATCAGAAATCACAAAATTTGCAAAACCCGAGCCCCGGGCCACTTCTCGAAATTCAGAAAATTTTACATCAACGGACTCCTTATCTCGCCACGAGTCTATACATACCAAGAACTCCCAAATCCGAGCTCAAATGACCCATGAAGTCAAGTTCTTCTAGGTTCAAAACCTGGGTATGTGTTCTAGACTGTGTACCCGAGCGGACAACTCGAGTCGAGGAGGGGGCTACGTACCGGGAACCAAAAGGCCATCCGGCTTAGTAACTTGTCCGGCCTCTTTCTTATTTCAGGGTATCGACACTAACAGAATAGGGAGTCTCAACCAGTAAGCACATCCCCGGAGGTGAGAAGAGAAGGGTTTCGACACAGTTTATATACAGTTCAGATAATATCAAAGCGGTAAAAAGCAACATTTTGCACATTTAGCATGAAACATGTAGAAAAATCAGATAAAGCCAAATACAACAATATATCTAATCTCGAATTCCGAACCCTGAACCAGAGATTCTGGGTTCGTTCCCCAGCAGAGTCGCCAGAGCTGTCACACCTCCTTTTTCCTACACCCGTGAGGGTGTAAAGGAGTTTTTCCAATTAAAGGACAATCGGAACGGGATTCGTTATTAATATTCAGAGTCGCCACTTGGGAGATTGATGGTGTCCCAAGTCACCGGTTGAATCCCGATCCGAGGAAATTATGACTCTGTTAACAGTCCGCGAACCAGAAATCCGAGTAAGGAATTCTGTTAATCCGGGAGAAGGTGTTAGGCACTCCTGGATTCCGTGGTTCTAGCACGGTCGCTCAACTGTTGTATTTGATTTTATCTGATTTCAAAACATGTCCAAACTCATGTGCCTTTATTAGTAAACCGCTTTATTATTTTTTATTTTTTATAAGAATTGCAACGTCGTGAAAATGCATCTCGACCATGTCACACCAGTGCACCCGTGATTGTTAACACATTTCGACTTCGTTGAGATTCGGATTTGGGTCACATAAATGTGCACCCGAATTTAGGAAAGTAATATTATTAAAATACGCGCCTAAAGGGGCTAACGCGTTATTACCTTTGGGGAGGGCCGTGAAATTCGCTAAGCGGCCTATCCCGAAATCTAAGTTTTTTATAAACCATTATCGAAGACCCGCAATTTGGCGAGGCTCGTGTAATTTTTATTCATTGAAGGGCAATCCTAAAGCAACTATATTTTCATTCGTCTCTAACAGCACAAGAAAAGTCTTAAAGTTTGTTATTGAACTGAAATAAGTCAAATGGTAATTCTATGTCAAGGCCACCCATTGGGCTCTGAGATGAGCCCAACGAAGGAGTATTATACCCATGCTCTACTAACAAACTGCCAGTCCAGGCTTAGGCCCAAGTCCACACGTGAGGGAACTTAGCATGGACCTGGGCCCTCGTATCAGACATCCTGAGGCCCAAGTGTCCTGGGAATAGGCTATTATACAACTCTAAGAACTCTCACAAACGGGTTAATTAATTCAAATCAGTCCGGTTGATGATGCATGATTTAATTTAAGTAAAACTACTGATATTAACCACTGACATGCAATTATTTTTTTCCTATGTTGAAATAATGAGCTTAAGGAAACGAAAGAGATGACATCTAAACTAGTATGCTGATATTGACTACTGTAATACAAAACTGTTCGAAAAGCACACTTTAGCTTTGAAATGGAGATTGAAACGGGCTGATCTCTCAATCAATTATGAATTCAAACCTGTTCTGATTTTTTTATGTTTAACAAAGTGCTAAATTGAAATCAGTACCAAGCTACACTAATTCTACAGTTGATCGCCACAAATTAACAGTCCAAAACAGTCCCGTTAGGTACAAGTTACACAGTCTGAGTTTCATTTGAATGTGGATCTAAGTAAACTTCATTATACAATACATATCACTAATTGCTATTTAATTATGAATGCATCCTCTAGCAAACAACGGCTGAATACTTTCATTTCATGCTCAAGCTCGAAGCTACATCAATTTTGAGTTCAATTGTGTACCTGGATATAAAAATACAATGAGAATGAGGAGGACAGCAACAAAAGCGTAACAGTAGCAGCAACTGGAGCCAAAGCAGCAGCAAATTCAATTTCCACCCAGAATCACACTTAAACACAGCCCGGAAAGTTGTAAAACCAACAGCAATAGCAAATACCCTCACCAGACTCAATTGGACTCGAATTAACCCACAACTGGACCAACAAATCCCAGCAGAAGCTCCAGCAAATTGGAATTAAGCTAGAAAATCCAAATCACCTACTGAAAATCGAACTGAACCAAAATGTTCCAGGGAATAGTATTTTTTGAGTTTTCTGCTATATTGTGGTTTCTACTGGACTTGTTTGTTTTTTTTTTTTTTGATTTTTCTGTAGAAATTAAGAGCTGGAAGAAGATTTGAAATTCTACTGTCAAATCTGGGAACTGAAGAGTACTTTTGGGGGTGGGAATTTTAGGCCTCCAAAAACTTGTGAATCAAGGCAAATGAATGCCTATTTATAGATGAACTTAGGGTCCAACTTCAGATTTTCCCTTTACCCATTAGTCCCTATTTTAATTCTATTTTTACCCTTTATTTTCTGACTTGTTACACAAGTAACTACCCTAAGTTTACTGAAACCTGCACTATAGTCCATCCTAGAAGGTTCTATACCCATTATAATTCCTATTCTACCCTTAATTTACTTCAACAATTACCAAATCTGATTAAACTACCCTTTTCCATGCCTAAACTACCCTTAGCATCCCCTGAAATTACTGACCAAGTTAAGCTAGTCTATCAGCTATAACCAAACAATCTATTTCTAGGGCTAATCAAACTAGACAAATTAGCTAATCAAGAGGTTGGAACAATTAAAATCAAATTGCAGTAAACAATTATGAGTCGACTAACTGAACCTAAAATCAGACCACTTAAAAACGT
>NW_017681274.1:0-11561 GCF_001879085.1 Nicotiana attenuata
GTGTTGGTTGTATGTGGTATATTCTCCATATACCCCATAATCCAATCCCATTATGGTTTCTGAATACTCCACCTATTCCTCATATGCCTGGGTTACCCCTTGCGGCCCCATCTTATTCAGCTTAAAGAAACCTCTTCTGGGGGGCTCCTATTTTGCAGTGATTTGGAATGTTTTTTTGATGGTTGTATTTTTTACCAACATAAAGTATTCAATTGCTTTAGAGATGGTGTTGGTAATGCTGATTTTATCTTTTTTATTGTTGAACAAGTTGTGGTTTCTGCATAGCCAGATATGTCAGAAACAGAAGGGGAGGATGTTTTCCCAAGGAATGTGATCATTAAAAGGTGTGTTTCTAAGCTTGTTCCAAGTTAAAGGCCATTGTTGAGATGAAAAGATGGGATTTTGTTGCCTACTCTCAATAGAGGTCTTGGATAGCAATTCTTGCCAGAACTGGAATGCATTAATGCATTCAAAGAAGATGTGGTCGCTTATTTCTTCAAAACTTTGGCAGAAGCAGCATTGTGGGTTACAGTTAACCCCAACTCTGTGAAGGTAGCCTCCAGTAGGTAACCTTTTGTGGGTAAGGAGCCAGATGAAGTTCTTGATTTTGTTGGGTGCTTGTAATTTCCAGATCCAATTAAAGTTCCCTTCCTCCATTTCAACATTGTTTTTGGTTTTGCTAAGGAAAGTGTAGGCAGAGCTGTTGGTGAAGGACCCACTAGGAGTTAGTCCCCAGATTAGCTTGTCTTCCTTGGTAGGGTTTAGAGGAATGAAGACAAAATTGATCATGTTAGAGATACTTGGGGGCAAATCCATAGAGATGGGGGAGAGATCCCAATTTCCTGAGTTGTAGACAGTGTCTACTTTGGCAATTATGTCATTTTGAGTAAGAGGGCCTTATATCATGTCCCTGATGGCTGGTGATTGGGGATCCAAGCATCGTTCAAGAAGCTAACCCTGTTTCCCTTGTGGACCACCCATCTGCTAGCCTTCCTGCAAGTATCCCAGCCCTTGAGGATGCATTGCCATGTGGAAGATTTAGGGGATCTAAGGGTTCTAGGTGTATGGTTCCAATTACAGTGCTTAGATATGAGAACTCTAGCCCATAAGCTTGATGTGTTGTGACAAATCCTTCAGGCTAGATTTGCAAGGGTTGCTTTATTTTTCAATTCATCTTTTTGGAGCCCTAGCCCTCCATTGGCCTTCTGTTTTGTAACCCTGTCCCAATTTATTAGGTGCATTTTTTTCCTATTTGGTGTGGTGCCCCAAATAAAATTTCTTTGAATTCTGTCAATTTTCTTGGTGATTTTTATGGGCATATTTACTCTATCAATATTATACATAACTATTCTTGGTATAATATTTTTTTCTTACTAACCAAACATCGAAAAATAAGTAATTAATTACGTTCTAAGAAAATATTTTCCTTCGTAGCAAATACACCCTAATTCACTATCAGCACTGAGAGAACAAGATTTAGGTTGTGTTAGAATAGGCCAGTGGGTATAGGCTAATGTTAGACCCATTATATTGGGCCATATGTTGTAATTTATCCGGGTAGCCAAGTTTAGAGTATCATAGAGTGTTAAGTTCCGGGTCATATAAATACATTGGGCCCAGTCTTCAATTAGACAGAACATTTTATATTTTCTCTTCTGATATAGAAAGCATCTCAAAGTTTTCTCTCAAACCAAACATGAACCCTAAATTTCATTCTTCGGATTCCACATAATTTCTACATGTTTACATGGTATCAGAGCGTAGATTCTGGTGAATCTCTCTCCCCGCTTTCGATTGATCCTACCCTTGATGATTTTAGTTGACATTTTCTAATCGCGACAGTGATCTCTGCATCTGTGATTTTAGGGTCTCTGCCAAATCTGAAGTGTTTCTTCCGATTTCTATCTATTGAGGCTATTTGTGGTTTGGTTCTGAAAAGCAAAACACCAATTTTGGAGGATTTCGTGGATTCTTTTCAAATTAGGGATTTTCCGTCCAGCTAGGGGTTCCTCGGAGCTTCGATTGGTAAATCTGTGACCTATTTTGAAGGCAATTCTCTTTTCGGTTGCAAAAGAGGGGGTAATCTCGTTCCTTCTGACAAATCTTCTTGCATGCCTATTGTTTTGTGTTGATTTTCATTCACTTGCTTTAAAAATGCCAAACGAGACTTCTGTACCTTCTACTCCTGTACCTACTCGCGTACCTTCTACTGTCTCTCGTGAGCCTCCTGTTTCTCGCACCATATTTCATGAGAATGACTATACTCACCCTTGTCATCCTCTGTATGTTCATCCATCAGATGTGTTAGCAACTTCTCTTGTTTCTACTCCGTTTGATGAAAGTGGTTATGGTAGTTAGAGAAAGAATGTCCTAGTTGCCTTGTCGATTAGGAACAAACTTGATTTTATCAATGGGAATTTTGTGAGACCTCCAGATGGTTCTCTTCTTTTCAGACAATGGCAGTGATGTAATGATTTGGTTGTCTCCTGGTTGACAAATTCCTTATCTAAGTAAATATCTCGAAGTGTAGAGTATTATGAATATGCTAAAGATATATGGTCAGAATTGGAAGAGAGATATGGAAAGGCAGATGGTGCTAGGGTATTTGAATTTAAAAAGGAAATAGCTCACATTTCCCAGGGTTCCTTAGACATAGAATCTTACTTTAACAAAATTAAGCAATTGTGGGATGGGATAACATATTATCGAGTGAGGGTTTGTACTTGTGGGGGTAAGGCTACTGAAGATGAGGAACATAAAGTATATCAATTCCTCATGGGACTCAATGACACTTATATGCAAATTAGGAGAAACATATTAATGATGAAGCCTCTCCCTTCTATTGGAAACACCTACAACATCCTTTTGTCTGATGAAAAGCAGAGACAAGTCTCCTTTGCATCTCATTTTTCAACTACTTCTGCTTCATTCAATGCTGGCACATCCAAACCACATTTACCTTCCAAGGTTTCTTTTGAAACTCCTAGACCTATTATCACTTGCAAGTATTCAAGAAACCTGGGCACACCATAGAAAAGTGTTATAAACTACATGGTTTTCCTCCAAACTTCAAGTTCAACAAAGGACCTCCTCCTCCTCGCAGAACTGCTGCTCATGTTGAGACTACTAAACCTAATAATTCACCTGCTCATGGTTATTCTGGTACTACTGATGGTTTTGGTGGTACTGATATTTGTGCTATGCCTGGTGATCAGTTGATGAGTGCAAAATCGATGTATAAAACGTAGGCTTGCTAGTCAAGGATAGTATAGTATTAAATCATCTCCACATGAATTGGTTTCAATAATGTTCTAATAAATCTTCAGCTCAATACTATCCAGGATAATAAACCTTTTGATTGACGTTATTATCAACTACTAATAAAACTAAGATTATCAATCGTAGAAACTAATGATACCCTAATGATTAGTAACAACGATGGAATATCAGTGCGAGTAGTAAGGGTTGTGACAAGATATGTGATCAACTATTGTTCTGGCTAACTCTGTGTTAAATTCATTCTTAACTTCTATTGATTCCTTCGATTCAATAGATGATTAATTTACTTCACGGATTTAAATTTTTCTTCCGAATAAATGTGATTCCTTTAATTAGCCTAATAGCAGGTCCTATGAACATATGCACTAAAGTAGTGAATGAATGCTCTTTCAAAGAACACCTCTCGGTTATTCTTCTAAACTGGGTTAATTGATAACTCTCTCAGCTCTTTCGATTACCTAGAATAGGCGTAAAATCAACCCAAATAAGATTTCACAACGCAAATAACAGCAACACTTCTCTTTCGATTAAAGTAAGACTACAATGAGCTTTACAATTCAATTAATAACACATTCACTGAATTCGAGCAATTAACATAGAGTAAAACCCAAAACGATAGTCAATTCACAACATCCGTCAATAACCCTAAGGTGTATTACTTCATAACGGAGAAAATATTCATAGCAAGAGTATTAGAAGAACAAAAAGACATTACAATTTCCAAATTTAAACAAACTTCCGTATTGAGTGAATTGGATCAAGTATTTTGCTTTTCCGTTGCTTCCTTCCTTCTTCCTCTCACAAAAGTTGCTCTAAAAATCCAAGATACCCTCTTTTTAGACGATCAGGTGACCGCGCATATGGCTGTGCACTTTGGTCAGTATTCTGCTTATCATGCACGCCCAGTGCGCGGCCGCGCACGCGGGTGGTCTCTTGCTCACTTCTTCGTTCTTCTTGTTGAGTGCACTATTATCCGTTGATCCTCGAACACAATCCCAACTTACTCCATGGTCTTTTACTCAGACTTCAAAGCTCTATAATTGCTTGAATGAGCTCCATAACCTCATTCTAACTTGGAATTACTCCTCCGAAGCATAAAGTACACACCTAGTGCAAATTAATACCATTTAAAGCTCAAACATTAGTAAAGTGCAGCGAATTAGAGTGCAATTAGTGGACAAAATACGCAATTATAGCATACCATCAACACCCCACACTTAAACCATTGCTCGTCTCTGAGCAATCCAATTACACTTCACCTAAATACGCCACTTTTCAACAACACTCAAGACTCATCACACCAAAACTCTTTAAAACATATTAAGTACAATATCGTGCCATCTTAACCTCAAAGTTTGACTCAACATCACCACGCATTATCTATAACCAGCTCACTTTCTCTAACATAGAGGTCAAGAATTACCTTTCCTTCAAGAATCAAGCGCCCTCACACAACAATAAAGAGTAGTTCCATACACCACAACAATAAAGAGTAGTTCCATACACCATAAAATTTAAGAAACAATTAGGAACTCAAGCTAGAAAAAATTCACTCACTCTCAGAAACAACATTCATATGCCACAAAAGATGAACCATAGGCTTTCCCGTAGTGTACTACTCTACTAATTGAGTTCATTTAGTCAAGGATCAAGTAGGACTTTAATTGGTTGTAATGTAGGCTGCTGAACGGGTAGGATATAGTTAGATATAAAAATGACTACATCTCCCTAAGCACTTTAATACATACACTTTAACAATGAAAACCCCACACTTATGTCAAACCATAACTCTACCTTCGCATCGATATACATCAACTCCCAAATTATTTAAGCACAATTACATCAAGAGCCACCACTATCAATAAATATTTTGCACAACACTACAACTACTTTTTTTTTTCTTTTTCTCTTCTCATTCAATTCAAGTGGCTCTTACTTTTTCAAAACATTGCACCTTTATCCTTATTTTATTAGTTCCATTCAAAAGCAAAACCAATCACCCCACACTTCATCTTTTACACAGTTCATATAATTTAAGTGCTCAAGAGAGGTACAAAGTTCAAATAGATGATCAATTCAAACAAATGAGTAAGGCTTGTAATGTGGTTGCCAAAGAAAACAGGATTATGGGCTCAAAGGGGTTAAGTAAGATACATAACAATTAGGTGGGTAATAACATATAGCTGGCTCAACAAAGAAACGCCTATATCACTTCCAAGACAGAACAAAACTACTATTTCGCTTTGCAAACACACGGGACAAGTTCTAGACATCAAATGCAATGCATAGAATATACAAAACCTCACACACACATGGCACATAACTCACTCAAGATTGGATTTCATCAAGACACTCTAGTCAAAGCAGTTAAGCAAAGTTCAAATCATACAATTTAAGGTACTTCTACAAGAGTCAAAAATTTAGCCTAAGTGTCACAACTAAAGCACTCACTATTCTTAAGGCATAACGAAGTCGAGAGATATTGCTTTCATTTCAAATCACAGCTCAAGGTTTGCCTACCCCTAAAACAAAAATAACTATACCCGGTTCAAAATAAAATCCTTGTAAAAGAACCGCGGCACAAAGAAAAACCAAGGGGGAATTAATACTACCTAACAAAAGAAAATCGTTTTGTCTTTTTCTTTCGACTTTACTCCCTCAAGAAACCCGTCGAATGATATCCATCATCGAAAAAAGTCAAAAATTTTAAAATTTTTGTGGTTTTATGTGGTTTTTTTTTGTTTTTTTTCTTTTCGATTATCTCTACCTACTGCAGTGAGCAAAGACAAAGCAAAATACAACTACCAAGAGGAAAACTCATATACATATACATACAACACACACATAGCCCCCACCCCACAATTTAAATGGTGGCATGTCCCCATGTTACACAAAGTAAAATGCAAGGTGAAGAAAACTCCTCTGATAGAGTCAGTCCGTGTCGGAGACAGTGTCGGGGTCTAGATAGTAAGCCCGGCCAAGTGCACGCAGCCATGCCATGATCTTCCTCTCAGATTTGGCATTTTGTGTAGCAAGGGCGTCCACTCGAGCTCCCAAGTCTGTGATAGAGGTACACATCCCCACCATCTCCTGCTCTAAGGAGCTCATTATTGTTTCCCATATGCCACCCGAGGTTTTGCCAACATCCTGCTCATGTAGTGGGGAAGTAGGGACCTACTCATGTGGTGGAGAGATAACAACATCCTCATCTTGCACCTCATTGCCATCTTCGGGTGCATCAGACTCCTCACTATCCGCCTCAACAGTCCCAGCAGGGTCCTTCCCAATTACTACTTTATCAGCCCAAAATTTTTGTTCACGCTTGACTTTTCATCCATGTTCCTGTTTTCTGGTACACACGCCTCACAGCATAACCGAGTGACTAAGGATGGGAAAAAGAACTCATACCTTTGCACAGGACAGCGAATGAACATCTCGTCCTGAATAACCTTAGCCACATCAAAATCGTGGCCAATGATAAAGCACCAGATCAGTGCGGCACGGGGACCAGTCACCTCAGTGGTGTTTCCAGAAGGCAGCAGGCGGGTATTTATAATGTAGAGCCAGAACTTACCTTTAAAAGTAAGCGATGCCGAATGAAACTTCTACCCCTACTTTATCCACACTACCTCCTTGTTGGGTACACAAATGGTGATACATGTTTCACCATATACGGTCCCGTCCATCTAGACTTGAATTTTTCGAGGAATAATCTGAGTCTACTATTGTACAGTAAGACTCTGTCCCCTTCATGAAACTCCTTTGGCTTAATCAGACGACCATGCCACCTTTTAGTCTTTTCCTTGAAAACCCGCGCATTGTCATACGCGTCCAGTCTGAACTCCTCCAATTCATTCATCTGTGCCAACCTGTGATCACCTACAAGACTAAGATCAAGATTAAGCATCTTAATTTCCCAAAAAGCATTATGTTCTATCTCAACAGGTAGGTGACACGACTTTCCATACACTAATTTGAATGGCGAATCCCTATGGTTGTTTTGAGCGCAGTTTTATACACCCATAGAGCTTCATCTAACTTGACAGACCAATCTTTACGAGAAGCACTAACCGTCTTTTCAAGAATTCGTTTAAGTTCCCAGTTGGCCACTTCAACTTGCCCACTAGTTTGGGCATGGTACAGGGTTCCTGTATTGTGTGTAACCCCATACTTGGACAGCAGTGCAGCAAACTGCTTGTTTACAAAGTGGGACCCATTGTTACTGATAATCACTGGAGGTGTCCCAAAGCGAGTAAAGATGTTCTTCCGCAAAAACTCACACACCACCCGAGCATCATTGATCCTAGTAGGGATTGCTTCGACCCATTTAGAGACATAGTCAACGGCTACTAGGATATACTCATGAGAATGAGACTTTGGGAACGGACCCATGAATTCAATGCCCCAAACGTCAAAAATTTCACATACCAGAATGGAGTTGAGAGGCATTTCGTCCCTCTTGCTAATTTTACCTGCTCTCTGACACTTGTCACATGCTTCTACATACGCTCTTGCATCTTTGTACAGAGTAGGCCAAAAGAAACCGGCTTCCATGACCTTTGTTGCAATGCGATTTCCACCATAGTGTCCTCCAGCTGCTCCATCATGGCAATGAGATAGAACACTTGCCATCTCTCCTTCAGGCACACATCTTCGAATCACACCATCTGCACAAGGTTTAAACAAGAAAGTGTCATTCCAAAAATAACTTTTTACCTCACCTTGAAGCTTCCGTCTTTGATCACGAGTGAGGTCACGAGGCAACCGTCCACTAGCCAAAAAGTTGGCTATATCCGCGTACCAAGGTGGCCTTTCTGATTCTGCAACTATGGAGAAAATCTGCTCATCAGGGAACTCTTCCTTATTTCGACTATTTCAACCGGAGGTTTCTCAAGTCGAGATAGATGATCTGCGACTAGATTTTTTGTGCCCTTCTTGTCTTTTATCTCCAAGTCAAACTCTTGGAGCAACAACACCCACCGCATCAGACGCGACTTGGACTCCTTCTTACTCAACAGGTATTTCAAAGCTGAGTGATCAGTGTGTACAATAACCTTACTCCTCACAAGGTATGATCTAAACTTGTCAAAAGCAAAGACCACAGCAAAGAACTCCTTCTCAGTAGTGGCATAATTGACTTGAGCATCATTCAGTGTCCTGCTCGCATAGTAGATGGGCCTAAACATTTTATCTCTTCATTGCCCTAGAACTGCTCCCACAGCTACATCACTAGCATCACATATTATCTCAAATGGCTGGCTCCAATCAGGTGTCACCATAATCGGAGCACTCACAAGCTTTTCCTTTGTCAATTCGAATGCTCTTAAGCGCTCCATATTGAAAACAAACTTGGAATCTTTTGCTAGCAATGCTATCAACGGCTTGGTAATGCTGGAAAAGTTTTTGATGAACCTCCTATAGAACCCATCATGTCCCTAGAAACTTATGCTCTTCATAGAAGTCGGTGGAAGAAGTCTAGCAATTACATCAATCTTAGCTCTGTCAACTTCAATTCCATGTGCAGTTACTTTGTGGCCTAGGAAAATTCCCTCCGTCACCATGAAGTGACACTTCTCCCAGTTAAGTACCAAGTGAGTGGCTTCACAACATTCAAGCACAAGCTTCAAATTCATCAATCAATCCTCAAAGTCATCACCCAAAAGGGTGAAATCATCCATGAACACCTCTAGAAATTTCCCGTTTAAATTAGAGAATATAGACATCGTGCACCTTTGAAAAGTGGCAGGTGCATTACACAACCCAAACGCATCCTCCTGTAAGCAAAAGTACCTAACAGGCAAGTGAATGTGGTCTTCTCGACATCTTCTGGGGCAGTGGGTATCTGATTGTAGCTTGAGTACCCATCTAAGAAGCAATAGCATCCATGTCCAGCCACTTTCTCGAGCATTTGATCAATAAAGGGGAGTGGGAAATGATCTTTCCTTGTTGAATTATTCAGCCTTCTATAATCAATACACATTCTCCACCCAGTGGCTGTTCTTGCGGGGATCAATTCATTATCTTCATTTTTTAGCGCTGTCATGCCCCCCTTTTTAGGTAAAACTTGCATTGGACTAGTCTACTGGCTACCAGAGATAGGAAAAGTCACTCCCGCATCTAGCAATTTGATGATCTCCTTATGCACTACCTCCTCCAAATTTTTGTTCAACTTGTATTGAGGCTGCACCATTGGCTTTCTATTTTCTTCCAATAGAATTTTGTGTATGCAAATGGTTGGACTGATTCCTTGAATATCAACTATGCTCCAACCAATGGACTTCTTGTGCTTTGTCAGCAGCTCCACCAGCTTTTGCTCCTGTGTACCCGTCAAGTCAGCAAAAATAATCACAGGAAAATTATTAGTTTCGAGAAAAGCATATTTCAAGTGTGTGGGGAGGACTTTCAATTCCACGTTGGGCTTAGAAGCCTCCTCTTTTAGTTCCTCCTCGTCAACCACTTGATCCTCAGTTTCAAGAGCTTCAGCCTCTTTCTTTATTTCAGGATCTTCATCCTCCACTGTGCTAGACTGAGTAATACAGCTCTCTAGAGTATCTCCCACAAGCTTTTCAAACTTGTATTTTTCAGCCAACTCTCCAATGACATCTAGCTTGAAACATGAGTAGGCCGATGCCTCATCACTGGGGTATTTCATCATTCTCTTCATCTGGAACACCACTTTCTCATTGCCTACTCTGAGCATAAGATGCCCCTCATAGATATCAAGGATGGCTTTACTTATACATAAAAATGGCCTCCCCAGAATTAAAGGCACCCCCTTGTTCACCTCCATATCCACCACGATAAAGTCTACGGGGAACACAAACTTGTCCACCCGCACTAGAATATCTTTAATGATTCCCTCAGGTAGAATGGTGGTCTGGTCGACCAATTGTAGGGACAATGGTATTGATTTGATCACTCCAAGTTCACCTTCCAGTTTTCTGAATACAGACAGAGGCATTATATTTATAGACGCACCAGAATCACAGAGGGCCTTATCGAATTTTTCACTACCCAACGAGCATGGTATGGTGAAGCTTCCTGGGTCCCCACACTTTTGGGGAATTTTGTTTTGCAATATGGAACAGCAGTGGGCATTCAGCTTGACCACTGTTGTCTCCTTTAATTTTCTCTTGCTAGATAAGATTTCCTTTAAGAACTTTGAATAAGCAGACATCTGAGTGAGTACTTCTTTGAAGGGAATGTTCACATAAAGTTGCTTGAGCATCTCCAAGAACCGCACAAAATATTTGTCAAGTTTCTCTAGTTTATCTTTTGAGGGAATGGTAGAGCTGATATATGTCTACTTTCTTCAATCTCCTTTTGTACCTCACTACTTTGGCCTTTTTGCTCTTCACTCCTGATAGAATCAAGGAAAATGATAGAGTTTTGGAAGCTCCAAGAAGGCCATTTACAAGATCTCAAGCTAAAGAATTGTAGACTAAGGTTGCTGGACTTTAATGGCAAATAAAGAAGCTTTTAATTGTAGAGGAAGAGCTCAAGCCCAAAGGAGATGAATTATCCAAGTTTTATAATTATTTGGTGGCCCAAATTGAAGTCCAAGAGGAGGAAGATTAGGTCCGAACATTAGCCCTTGAAGTCCACCAAAAGGACACCCAGAAGAGCTTAAAAGAGGTCCAAAAGGGGGTTTCAAAAAGAGCCCAATTGGAGTCCAAGCCAATGGCCCAAACTAGTAGTTTTAAGGCCCAAATCTGCCCCTAAGGGTTTTGACCGCCCACCCTCATATTTTTATTAGCTTTTATTAGGTCTTCTAGTATTTAGCTTAGCCTCCAAGTTAGGGTTTGCCTTGGCAGCCACCCTACCTAGTTTTAAGGATTTTTACCTCCTATAAATAGGAGTTCTTTTCATTCATTGTGGTACTTGCTTATTGATTAATATTATTATACTTTGAGAGTTCTTTTGAACCTTTGTTACTTATGCTTTGAGATTTATCTTTCAACCTTTACTAGTCCATAGTTCAAGGTAGTAAGATAACTTCTTTATTGTGATATCATTGATTCCTTTGTGGTATTCTTAGAAGACGATTAATACTAGTTATTAATTGTTGTCTCAAGTTACTCGTAAAGCGGTCAAGATCCGAATCTATTGTTTTTGATTTGTTCTTAAGTAAAGGCGTTTGATTTCTTCAATAAATCAAGACGTTGTTGCTTGGATCTTGTCAAGGCTATAGAACTTGCGTTCTTGGAAGTTCTTGGAATTCTTTCCCTGAATTTTCCCATATCATTTATTTTCTGCACTTTAATTCTAGTCGTTCAATTTCT
>NW_017681275.1:0-287 GCF_001879085.1 Nicotiana attenuata
ACATGGGCGGTGGCGAACTTATCCGCCATTTCTTCGAATGTTGATATCGTTCTGGCTGGCAGCTGTGAGTACCATGTTAGCGCCCCCACCCTCCCCGTCAACGTTTCTCCGAACTTTTTCAGCAGTACGGATGGTACTTGTTCCTTTGACAGATCGTTACCCTTCACAGCGGTCACATAGTGGATCAGGTGGTCTTCGGGGTCCGTCGTCCCGTCATATATCCTTAAGTAGGGTGGCATCTTGAAGGTTTTTGGGATCGGGTGAGGTGCAGCTTCTTCGCTGTATGG
>NW_017681275.1:4339-8424 GCF_001879085.1 Nicotiana attenuata
ATTTCTTTCACACTAGAACATTCTTACCTCACTAATTCTAAAGCTATGCACTATGATCTATGTAGTCCAAACTAACACCAAAACATGGATATTCAAATCTGCCAAACTACAAAACAAACTTACTATAAATAATAAAATGATCATAATATGGAACTTTTAGCACTCAAATATTCAGCAGATTCTTTGGAGACAATTGCTCGAAATAAACTAAACCAGGTCGATCTTTCATCATCTTCAACTATAGAAAAGAACCTGCATTACAAGTGTTTGGAAAGTTACCTGAAACACGAAAATACAGCAATAAAGGTAGCAAAAAATCAGCAGCAGGGACAGTATAAACAACAGCAACAACTCAATGTTAAGATAACCCAGAATACTCAACAAGGATGCTTAAAACTAGTAGCTAACAACTTCATGAATTGCCCAAGAGATCCTTCTATTTTTCTCAAGGTTTTCGCACTCTCAGAAACACTCACTAAGGTCAGAATTTTCAGCTTCTTATTTAGGTGTTTAGCTGCTCTCTTTTACACTCAAAGTTGTATTTTTAGTGTGTAAAATATCTAGCAGCTGTGTGATAGTCCCCCCCTCTATAATGAAGAAAGGTCAGCCCTTCAATAGGCAAAGAAAAACTAACTTTTTGGACAGATTTTGGTTCACCAAAAAATCTGTCCAAAAGGGGCTGAATTTGTGTGCTAAAGGCTGTCCAAAAGGTGAAAGGACAGCCTGAAATCTGCTATGGCAGGAGCCAAAGAGTCACTTCAGCCACCCTACTAAAAGCAAGCTACTAGTACCCTAGTTTATGACAAAAATATCTAAATTTCAGATTTTAACAACACCAATATCACCCTATTGATTCAAATCAAACTAAGATAGAAAAACACATAACTAGACTTAGAAATATGAACTATAAATCAACTAAGGGAACTCAGAATCTAATAACTAAAAATCAAACAAAAACAAGTATATTATCCAGACTAACTAATTGAAACCATCAGCTTAATATATCACATACCAACTAATTGTTTCATTATAACAACTATGACTAAACAACATACTTGAATAAACAGAAAATCAATACATTAACTACTAAATAGCCCTAATGACCAAGAGACCAATAACTGTTAATCAAACTAATAAACAAGTGATTACACGAGATTACTACGAACATAGACGAAATAACAACGCATTTTATACTATAATAAAAACTAAAATCAATCAGTAGGAAACAACAAGAATAACCAAACAAAGAAAAATAAATAAATAAAAATCAGAAACATGGGGAAAATATTAGGGGTTGAGTTTACCTAATTTTAGGGATATTCGAGGCTGAATCGAGCGACGAAACGATACCGGAACCTTCAAATAGCGGCTCCCCGACCCCGAAACGCGCATTTCTTTCGAGCAGACGCTAAAATAAATGAGTTTCGGCATCTTGCAAAAAAGAAACGGGAGTCTTTGAGTTGAAAATTGGACTGAAATGGAGACGCGGTGGCTGGGTGCTACGGCAATGGTGGTTTTGGGTTAGAGATAATAAAAGAAGAGGAAAAGAGGAGGAGGAAGGTATAAATTTTAAAGGAGTTGGGGCCACCGGCCGGCGGTGGAACGGCGGCGGTAGTGAGGCGGTTGGCGGTGGTGGACGGCGGCGTTTATGGGTGAAATTAGGAGGGAAGTGTAGGTATCGTGGAGCTCTATCCATTCATGTATGTGTTGTAGGATGCTGGCGACCGGAGCTTCAAGAATTTGGGCAAACAAAGTGGCAGCAAGGGTTTCCTAGATCTAAAATACAGGGAGTTTGAGCGAGTTTTGAGGGATTTGAGTTGGAGATTTGGAAAGAGGAGGTTGGGGGATTGTATGGTGAGATTTTGGGGTGGTTTGGATGACGGCTGCCGCCGCCAGCGATTTTTGGCCGGCGGCGATGGGTGGCGGCCGGGCAGCGCTGGCGGAGCTGAGAGGGAGAGAAGAGAGAGTGATGAGAGGGGAAGAAGAAAGGAAATAAAGGGGAAAATGGGGGAAAATTTTGGGGGTTTTAGGCTTTAAATACCTAGGATGAAGACCAAACTAGGACCGTTGGATCAAGTCAAGATGGGTGGCCAAGATTAAATCTTGATTCACTTAATGAAACGACGTAGTTTTGAGGCAAAACTACGTAGTTTTAAATCCTTTCAATGGCAACCCTTTATCTTGCACTCTTGGCCACTTTTTCTTTCAAATTTGGCCAAATTTCTTTCTTAATCCTACTTATTAAACTAAATTTACACAAACAAATAAATTAATTAAATAACTTATTCAAATGATCAATTAACTAGATTGATTCACCAATTGAAAAGTTAGTCGATTCCTAAAATGCACAAATGAAGGAAGAACTATTATTTTTTGATATTTTCATGATAAAAATATGCAATTAAAGACACAAAATTTGAGAAAAATAATTAAAATAACAAAAATACTAATAACTTTAGGAGGTGTTATAATAGTGCAAAAAATTAGGTGTTCACACTAGGGACTTCCAATTTCGCTTCCGGCCATACGCCCTAGTCTCAAATCACGATACGGACCCACTGAGAACGTTAAAACACTGATTCGGGTCCATTTTCTCAAAATATTGACCGAAGTCAACTCAAATGAGCTTTTAAGGCACGATTTCATATCTTTATCAATTTTCACATTTAAAACCTTCAGGAAAAAGGCACGGATTGTGCGCACAAATCGAGAAAGGCTAAATGGAGCTAATTGAGGTTACGAAACACAGAATTGAGCGCTCAAACTATAAATGACCTAAAGGGTCATCACATTCTCTACCTCTAAAACAAACGTTCATACTCGAACGGACATAAAAAAGTACCTGGACTGGTGAAAAGGTGTGGATATCTTGTTCGCATGTCCGACTCAGACTCCCAAGTGACTGCCTCGATCGGCTGAACTCTATACTGCACTCGAACTAAAAGATAATTCTTAGACCTCAACTAGCGGACCTGCCGGGCTAGAATAGGCACCGGCTCCTCCTCATAAGTCAAAAATCCTTGTCCAATTAGACTGAGCTGAAATCTAATACATGGGACAGATCACCGTGATACTTGTGGAGCATGGACACACGGAACACTAGATGGACTGCTGATAAACTTGGTGGCAATGCGAGTTTGTAGGCCACCTCGCCCACTTATTCAAGAATATCAAAGGGTCCGATGTACCTAGGGATCAACTTGCCCTTCTTTTCGAATCTCATCACACCTTTCATGGGTGAAACCCGGAGTAATACCCTCTCTCTGACCATGAATGCAACATCACGAACTCTACAGTCGGCATAACTCTTCTACCTAGACTGAGCGGTGCGAAGTCGATCCTGAATAATCTTGACCTTATCCAAGGCATCCTGAACCAAATCTATACCCAACAACCGAGCCTCCCACGGCTCGAACCATCCAACCAGAGGACGGCACTACCTCCCATATAATGCCTCATAGGGAGCCATCTAAATGCTCGACTGGTAGTTGTTGTTACAGGAAAACTCCGCAAGTGGTAAGAACTGATCCCAAAAACCCCCGAAATCCAAAACACAAGCCCGAAGCCTATCCTCCAATATCTGAATAGTGCGCTCAAACTGTCCGTCCGTCTGGGGATGAAATGTTATACTCAACTCAACCTACATGCCCAATCATGTTGTACGACCCTCTAAAAGTGCGAGGTGAACTCCGTACCTCGGTCAGAAATGATAGTCACGGGCACAATGTGAAGACGGATGATCTCACGTATATAGATCTTAGCTAACCGCTCTGAAGAATAGGTAACTACCACTGGAATGAACTATGCCGACTTGGTCAACCTATCCACAATGACTCATACCGTGTTGAACTTCTTATGAGTCCGTGAAAGTCCAAAAATAAAATCCATAGTGATACGCTTCTACTTCCACTCAAGAATCTCTAGCTTCTAAAGCAAACCAACCAGGTCTCTAATGCTCGTACTTAACTTGCTGACAATTTATACACCAAGGTACATATGAAACTATATCCTTCTTCATCCTCCTCCACTAATAATGCTGCCTCAAGTCCCGATACATCTTAGCGGCACACGAATGAATAGGATAC
>NW_017681275.1:10752-11561 GCF_001879085.1 Nicotiana attenuata
CACAAACTTTGGTTGTTTCTAAGTCTAATTTAAACTAAGATTGCAAGATGAATAATTAAAACTAGAAAATTATTTTTGTTGTTTTTCAAATGATATAAAAAGCCTACGGCTATGACCTTCACATAGGTGTTGCCTAACGGGTTGTAAACTTTAAAGCTTGCTTTGTTGATCGGGGTGTATTATAGTTGTCAACACTCAAGTACCCACTCAATACCTCTCGGTGAGAAAGTGATTTTTCCCAATTTGGCTTTCTCAAGTCCAAATGGGTATTGAACAAAACGGTTGATAAAAAGCTCAAGTCGGATTTTACTATCTCTAGATTCAACCCTTTAATTGGGACTATCAATATCTTGATTTACCCCAATTTCTTGTTAGCCAAGTTTTTCTACACTAAGTCTCTCTTTCTCAAGTAGAGACCAAGTCAATAGGAATGGACTAATGTTTGCAACCATTAATTCTACAATTAAAAGCAAGAACAAGGCTAAATAATAAGCACCCAACCATAAACAAGCAACAAATCAAACACCCATTAAGTTCACACTCTAGGGTTAAGCTGATATGTCAAGCACCTGGAATTCAACGTCGAACCAAGTTGGCCCCATCTACAGACAAAGATTAATTTCCGCCATCGTGGCGCTTTGAGACCCATCGAAGGCTTTCAAGTTCATGCTTCCTAACCCGTATTTTATGGAAACCTTTGCCCAATCTTTTCAAAGTATCCAACGACAAATGTTGAGGCTTGAACCTCCATCAATAAAGACTCTGGCAATGAATTTGTCTTCAAATTATACCGTGATATGCAATGCTCG
>NW_017681276.1:0-585 GCF_001879085.1 Nicotiana attenuata
ATCAACTAGTGTATAGGACCCAATGCTGGAAAGTCATCAGGTTATGTTGGCATCAACTAGGAAGTGGTACTCTATGTTGGAAAGTCATTAGGTTGTGCTGGTATCAACTAGGGAGTAGGACCCTATGCTGGAAAGTCATCAGGCTATGATGGCATCAACTAGGGAGCGGGACCCTATGTTGGAAAATCGTCAGGTTATGCTTTCATCACTTAGGGAGTGTGACCCAATGTCGAAAAGTCATCAGGTTATGCTGGCATGAAGTAGGGTGTGGGACCCTATGTTTGAAAGTCATCAGGTTATGCTGGCATCAACTAGGGAGTAGGACTCTATGTTGGAAAATCATCAGGTTATACATGCATTATCTAGGGAGTGGTGACCCTAGATTGGAAAATTATTAGGTTATGCTCTAATCAACTAGGGAGTGCGAATTTATGCTAGAAAGTCATCAGGTTATGCTGGCATCAACTAGGGAGTGGGACCCTATGTTGAAAAGTCATCAGGTTATGCTGGCATCAACTAGGGAGTGGTACCCTATGTTGGAAAGTCATCAGGTTATGCAGGCATCAACTAGGGTGTGGGACCCTA
>NW_017681276.1:5368-5585 GCF_001879085.1 Nicotiana attenuata
GGGGTACCCTATGTTAAAAGTCATCAGGTTATGTTGGCATCAACTAGTGTAGTAGGTACCCAATGTCTAGGAAAGTCATCAGGTTATGTTGGCATCAACTAGGGAGTGGTACTCTATGTTGGAAAGTCATTAGGTTGTGCTGGCATCAACTAGGGAGTAGGACCCTATGCTGGAAAGTCATCAGGCTATGATGGCATCAACTAGGGAGCGGGACCCT
>NW_017681276.1:6047-6674 GCF_001879085.1 Nicotiana attenuata
TTGGAAAATTATTAGGTTATGCTATAATCAACTAGGGAGTGCGAATTTATGCTAGAAAGTCATCAGGTTATGCTGGCATCAACTAGGGAGTCAGAGCCTATGTTGGAAAGTCATCAGGATATGCTGGCATCAACTAAGGAGAGGGACCCTATGTTGAAAAGTCATCAGGATATTCTGGCATCAACTAGGGTGTGAGACCCTATGTTTGAAAGTCATCAGGTTATGCTTGCATTAACTAGGGAGTGGTGACCCTAGGTTGGAAAAGTATTAGGTTATGCTAGCATCAACTAGGGAAAGGGACCCTATGTTGGAAAGTCATCAGGTTATACTGGCATAAACTAGCGAGTGGGACCCTATGTTGGAAAGTCATCAGGTTATGTTGGCATCAACTAGGGTTTGGGACCCTATATTGGAATGTCATCAGGTTATGTTGGCATCAACAAGGTTTTGGACCCTTTGTTGAAAAGTCATCAGGTTATGCTTGCATTAACTAGGGCGTGGTGACCCTAGGTTGGAAAATTATTAGGTTATGCTAGCATCAACTAGAGAGTGGGAACCTATGCTGGAAAGTCATCAGGTTATGCTGGCATCAACTAGGGAGTGAGAGCCTATGTTGGAAATTCATCA
>NW_017681276.1:11126-11559 GCF_001879085.1 Nicotiana attenuata
TGGGACTCTATGTTGGAAAGTCATCAGGTTGTGCTGGCATCAACTAGGGAGTAGGACCCTATGCTGGAAAGTCATCAGGTTATGCTGGCATCAACTAGGGAGTGGGACCCTATGTTGGAAAATCATCAGGTTGTGCTTTCATCACTTAGGGAGTGCGACCCTATGTCGAAAAGTCATCAGGTTATGCTGGCATCAACTAGGGAGTGGGACCCTATGCTAGAGAGTCATCAGGTTATGCTGGCATCAACTAAGGTGAGGGACCCTATGTTTGAAAGTCATCAGGCTATGCTGGCATCAACTAGGGAGTGGGACTCTATGTTGGAAAGTCATCAGGTTATACATGAATTATCTAGGGAGTGGTGACCCTAGATTGGAAAATTATTAGGTTATGCTATAATCAACTAGGGAGTGCGAATTTATGCTAGAAATCGGA
>NW_017681277.1:0-410 GCF_001879085.1 Nicotiana attenuata
AACGTAAAGTGTCGTAGAGTATAGTGGACTAAGTGGTCGTGGTGGACAACGAACCTACTTCCTTTCTTTTCTTTTCTTTCTTCACGCCTACTTCCTCTATCGTCGTGGGTAGGGTGGAAGCCTACTCCGAAGAACTTTTCTATTGCGGGTAGAGTTACTGGCTCAGATATTCCCTGTAAGGCTTTTCCCAACATTTTTCCTGGCCTGAAACTATGTCTAATCATTTCTCTGGCCACCATGATTGAAGCGTTAGACAGGAAAGGCTGAGGACAAGGATTTCCTTCCTCGTGCTGATCTGCTACCACAATCTCAAAGGCTTGGTAAACAATATGCTCACTTCCTTCCCTTGCCTCCAAACATGGGATAGATGGATCACGATAGATAGATTGCTCGTCTTCTCCGTGGACCAC
>NW_017681277.1:5105-5800 GCF_001879085.1 Nicotiana attenuata
ATGTTATTTAAAGCTAGCATTATTATAAACTGAAAAAGAAAAGAATGAAAAAAGGAAAAACAAATCCAAAAATTAGAAAGAAAAGAAAGATGGACGATGAAATATTGATTTCATTTCTTGGAATTGGAAAGATAACAGGGTTTACATTCAGGAATTTAAAAGACATGAAACTAAAAGACATCCGAGCTACACCCTGAAATAACTCGAGATGTAGAAAAGGTGGCAGGGCTAGTCTACCGGGACTCCCGCCTAATCGGGAATGGCGTAGCCTTCCAGTTTTTGAGTTTAGCATCTGGCCCCACATAGAGCATTTCAGCGGTGCTAGTCCCTTCTCCTAGCTGAACCATGTTGGTTTCATAGAGCATTTGTCTCATGGCCCCATAGATATCCTCGCCTTCTTCAACCGTGAACAACTCATCGTCCTTTTCTTTGCCATACTTGGTCTTGACAAAAGTGTCGTAGAGATATGGCAATGGCTGTGGCAGAACCCATCCTTCTTTCTTTCTTTCTTCAGCCCATTCCTCATCGTCTGGGGTAGGGTGGAAGCCTACTCCGAAGAACTTTTCTATTGCGGGTAGAGTTACTGGCTCAGATATTCCCTGTAAGGCTTTTCCCAACATTTTTCCTGGCCTGAAACTATGTCTAATCATTTCTCTGGCCACCATGATTGAAGCGTTAGACAGGAAAGGCTGAGG
>NW_017681277.1:9358-11557 GCF_001879085.1 Nicotiana attenuata
TAGTTGGCAATGTTTCTGATTCTCTCCCTGATTTGACCTTTCTCTTGGAGTAGGCGGCTTATCTGTTGAGTGCGAGCCTCTAGCACCTGAGAATCCTGGAAATGAAGATCCTGTAACAATTTTACTTCCTTTTCCATATCGGCGATTAATTCATAGCATTGTTCCCTCTCGGCTTGTAACTCTTTCTCCCGACGGGCTGCCTTTTCTTCAAGAGTGTTCATTTTTCTTTTCATGTTGGCGATGGTTCCGTCATAGTTTTTCTTCATTTGCTGTACAAACTGGGCCCTTTCCTCGGTCTTCTTTGCCCATTGAGCCCGAAGTTTTGCCATGCTTCCCTCGGATTTTTCCAATTCTTCCTGACAGTCCAGGACTTGTTTCTTCAACCCTCTTATCAATCTCTCGTCAGATAGACTTCTTTCTCGATTCCGTGCATCTAATTTTAGTTGTTGAATTTGGGCCTTGAGAGCTTCATTCTCCTGGGCCAATTGCTTTTTATCACCTTCATCAGCTGCGGCTTGTAAGCTGTTTTCGAACCGAAGCTCCTGAACCTGTTTTTCCAATGCTCCAATTCGAGCTCTGTACTCCTTTTCTATAGCCAACCAATCCCACTGCACCTGAGCTTCGCTTGTTAATTGTTGCACATGTGGCCTTTTGGCGGGTCTCTCGGGGATTTGAAACCTTTTACCGAACCAAACCGAGTATTTGGGATCTACCTCACCTCTGGCCCGGTCCTGTACTATAGTTTTAGGCTCAAGGTACCTGCACTCGTTCCATATCTTTCGGATACGGCCTTCAGGGAATGCGGCTTTTGGGCCTAACTCAATGACTTGCCCACTCAGGTCTTCATCGCTGTGCACCGTCTGGAATCTTCCAAATTGTCGCAAAACGCGGTAAGGAGCATAAGGCTGAATGCTTCGAATACCCATCAAAAGAATATAAGGGACCTCTGCTGACGTATATACCGCTTCAGTAGGAGGAAGCCATCCATAAGCCCATTCCACTTTATCTGCAGTGAGGGATCTTAAACATGACGACCAGGCCTCAGTACCCTCCGGGAACTCAATACCTGTAATTCGGGTCTTGAATTCTGCAATACAACTCAACCCGGTTAAGCCGTAGTTCATATATCCTGTGCGGTGACAGAGATGTTCCTGTATCCATAATTGCAAGAGCAAATTGCAGCCTTGAAAGAATTTCTCCCCTTCTCGACATTTGGTCAGAGCTCGGTATATTTCTGCTACAATCAAGGGAACCACTATGCTAGTAGGTTTCTTCATGGCAACATCTAGCATTCCTACTAGGCCAAGGTCTATGTGACCATCGTTTCTAGGACAAATTACCACTCCCAAAAAGGCCACCATGAAGGCTAATCCCCGTCGGGCTTCCCACTTGTCCTTATTTCCAGCATGTGTTAATCCTGTATTGGGTTCCTCAAAACCTTTGGGGTTACCATACCGGTGATATAGGAAGTGTAGTGTACAACACCCTTCCGCCAGATGCGGGTCCTGAATATCCCGACTGATGTTTAACAAGTCCAAAAACCTATGAAGAGTTATCGGTCGTGGGGCCAAAGGGTATCTACCGCGGAAGTTCCCGTTGAGACCAGCATATCCGGCAATTTCTTCCAATGTGGGTGTGAGTTCAAAATCTGAAAATCGGAATACATTACGGGTCGGGTCCCAAAATGGTATCAGTGCCTCAATAACATCCTTCCTTGGTCTAATTTTCAATAAATCTACAAGACCGCCCAGGCTTTTAACCACAGTATCCCTGCTTCCTTTTCCCAAGTCATGCCACCACATATGGAGTTTCAAAGGGATCTCGCTCAGGACTGAGAAGGTTTCGATGTCACTTGAATTCATCTTGTACATTATTTAGGGGAACTTAATGATTTATTTTGTGCAAAAATTCTTTATTCAGAAAATAAGGACTTGGATTTGCAAATACGGCCTTTCAGCACTTCTGGGAGAAAGATTTTAAGGCTGTGCCCGCAAACCATTTAAAAACTGACTCAAGGTGGCTATTCTTGCAAAACGGCCTTCCGGCGTCCTTTTGGGGACATTCGGCTTATTTAAACAGGAATGGCATCACCCGACTTATTTATGAAACAAAACTGGCATTTTTTTGGTATTTTTGAAAAGGTAAGGTTGGACCCGATGAGGTTGCTACGTATCGTCACATCCGATGAGAATCGAAAAC
>NW_017681278.1:0-227 GCF_001879085.1 Nicotiana attenuata
CCCTAATGTTGGCAAAAGGCGACTAGGGATTGGAGGCCCTATGTCTAAAAAGGCTCAACTCAGGGATTGGAGCCCTAATGTTGGCAAAAGGCGACCTGGGAATGGAGGCCCTATGTCAAAAAAGGCGCAATTCAGGGATTGGAACCCTAATGTTTGCAAAAGGCGACTAGGAAATGGAGGCCCTATGTCTAAAAAGGCACAACTCAGGGATTGGAGCCCTAATGTTG
>NW_017681278.1:5479-5778 GCF_001879085.1 Nicotiana attenuata
AATGGAGGCCCTATGTCTAAAAAGGCACAACTCAGGGATTGGAGCCCTAATGTTGGCAAAAGGCGACCAGGGAATGGAGGCCCTATGTCTAAAACGGCACAACACAGGGATTGGAGCCCAAATGTTGGCAAAAGTCGACTAGGGAACGGAGGCCCTATGTCTGAAAAGGCACAACACAGGGATTGGAGCCCTAATGTTGGCAAAAGGCGACTAGGGAATGGAGGCCCTATGTCTAAAAAGGTACAACTCAGGGATTGGAGCCCTAATGTTGGCAAAAGGCGACTAGGGAGTGGAGGCCC
>NW_017681278.1:6133-6505 GCF_001879085.1 Nicotiana attenuata
AGCCCTAATGTTGGTAAAAAGGCGACTAGGGAATGTAGGCTCTATGTCTAAAATCTCAACTCAGGGATTGGAGCCCTAATGTTGGTAAAAGGAGACTAGGGAATGGAGGCCCTATATCTAAAAACTCAACTCTGGGATTGGAGCCCTAATGGTTGTAAAAGGCGACTAGGGAATGGAGGCCCTATGTCTAAAAACTCAACTCTGGGATTGGAGCCCTAATGTTGGTAAAAAGGCGACTAGGGAATTGAGGCCCTATGTCTAAAATCTCAACTGAGGGATTGGAGCCCTAATGTTGGTAAAAAGAGGCGACTAGGGAATGGAGGCCATATGTCTAAAAACTCAACTCAGGGAATTCGGAGCCCTAAGTAGTTA
>NW_017681278.1:11348-11557 GCF_001879085.1 Nicotiana attenuata
AAAAAGGCGACTAGGGAATGGAGGCCCTATGTCTAAAATCTCAACTCAGGGATTGGAGCCCTATTGTTGGTAAAAAGGAATAGAGGCCCTATGTCTAAAATCTCAACTCTGGGATTGGAGCCCTAATGTTGGTCAAAAAGGCGACTAGGGAATGGAGGCCCTATGTCTAAAAACTCAACTCAGGGATTAGAGCCCTAATGTTGGTAAAA
>NW_017681279.1:0-723 GCF_001879085.1 Nicotiana attenuata
ATAAGGCTACCTATTTTGCCTCCGGAGACTAAAACGCTGTCTCCATCTGCATTTTTTGCATTGCAAAAGGCTACCATTCTGCCTTCCAAGACTAAACAACTGTCTCCATCTGCATTTCTTGCATTGCATAAGGCTACAATTCTGCCTTCCGAGACTAAATGCTGTCTCCATCTGCATTTCTTGCACTGCATAAGGCTACCATTCTGCCTTCCGAGGTTAAGCTCTACCTCCATCTTCGTTTCATGGGCTGGAAGATCGCCTCATACTACATCTGCATGGGCTAGATCGCCTTATACTGCATTGCATCATACAATATCTGCATGGGCTGTAAAGATCGCCTCATACTGCATCTCATGGGCTGAAAAGATCGCCAAATTATCCAAAGGCGTCATCGTTCGGAGGCACCATTTTCATAGCCCGAGAACACCATGTCATGGCCTGAGGATCCCCTTTAATCTTTTGCATATCATTATTCAAAGGCGTCATGGTTCGGAGGCACCATCCTCGTAGCCCGAGAGCATCATTTCATGGCCTGCGAATCCTTTATTGTACGCTTCATGGCCCAGGACGTCATGGTCTAAAGGACGTCATCCTAACCGTTCGAAGACAACATTCATGGTCCGACGGGAATTTGCATCATGTCTAAATCTACGCACAATATATGCTTGTATTATTTATTTGCAGGTAAACTGGCAAGCAACAGCCGTCCCGGCAGGAGCGTTT
>NW_017681279.1:2515-11556 GCF_001879085.1 Nicotiana attenuata
TGTTTACCATCTTTTGAACTCGATTGTTGTTGAAAACCCTAGGTCTTTGGGTCTGAAATTGTTTGTTTGAACACTTGACTCGATTGAAAGTTCTTGTTCCAGACTCTCTTTTCTTTATGTGACATATCTGATTTTTACTATCTTTCAACTCGACTATGGCTGAAACCCTAACTTTTCAAAAAAGGTTTCCTCACCCGTTACTATGAGACCTTTACTTGTTTGACTCTCTTCTTCACTTTGGCTATATGTGTGAGCCCTGACTATCTATTGAATCCTATGTTTATTGCTACTACTATTGCATGTTGTTTCTTTTGCCAATGTGTTTGGCCTCGCATGTCTAATGTCTTCCGTTCACTCTGTTTATATACTAAAGTGCAGAAGCATGTTTCTTCTTTGATTGACCCTAATCGTGTGACTGATTTCAAAGCTTTTCTTTTATGAACCCTAATTTCACTCGCCTGTTTAGAATTGATTGATTCTTTTCCCTTTACTGTAATATTTACCTTGCTGAATCCTTTCCAAAAATAAGCATATTTTCGTACTTAGACTTGATTCACTGCATGCTTTTACTACTCCTTTTATGGCAATAATCAGTCTGTCTCTAAACTGATTTCTTTCCTTATTTGAATCTGTTACTACCCGTTAACCAGTGATTCCTTAATTAAAGGGAATCACTTGTATAATTGATTCTGACTGTTGATTGTTTCCATATTTGTATTAAACTTTACTTATTACCCCTCCTTCACTCGTTTTCAAAAAACTATAAATACCATGCACCTCTTTTCTTTGAAACGAACGGAACAAACCATCTGAGTTTAGAACACACACTTCACTCAATACTCTCTCTCCTTTCTATGTTACTACTTGTGCTTGCTGCTTTGTCTAGCCAGTTGAAAGCCAAGGCTAGGCTGTGGAAATTTGTTTACCTTTTCCCTTCTGCATTCGCTTCTTACTGGTATGTCCTAGTTAATTTTCCAGCATCAACAACAACATGTCTCTTTACTATTTCCTTCACTCTTGCCTGTTTCATGCTTATGTTTAATCAAGTTTCATCACTAAGCATGCTGTAAATAAATGTGTTCCTTTATGTATAAATACTCTGTCAGTCATTTGATTATGTGATTATAACTCATGAATCCCGAACCCCCATATCCCATATGTGCGTGTATTCTCTGGTTGGTTTGAGGGCATGTCAGCATTAGACATTGTTGTGCATGAACCAAACCTGACCCTCCCTGGGGTCATATGCTTCATGCCCCCTCTATGTATTGTGTTCCCTGGCTGGTTTATGGGCATACCAGCACCATCTATTGCTGTGCATGACCAAACCTGACCCCTCCTAGGGTCATATGCTCCCTGCAATGTATTCCCAAACCCGTGACCCCTTGTGCAAAATGTTGATTCTGTGCAGAGTTAGCTTTACTACTACTGTTTTCCAATTACCCTTACCCTTTACTATTCTCAACCCAGTTTTAAACAGATCTCTGTCTCTACACTTTCACTATACTCTTAGACCTAGGTTCTGCCCCTCTTATGTGAGCCTTGCCTTGGAACCCATGAGCTCCCTCTGAACTTGGACACATAAAGGCTGGCCCTTCCACACTGCACTCATCTCTACCTGGTTATGCAAACCTGGGTGTAAGCACTGCCCGGGGTCCCTTGAGACCCTTAGGGAACTTTAACACACTCAAGTCTGAGAAAGGCTTTGAAACAAGTGGCATTTGAGGTGTTTTGTTCCATAACTCAGAGAGAAAGTCAGAATCAGGCTTCCTATGGCTGTAACTTCTTATTTTACATATTTTTGATGTAATTCGGCAATCGGTCTGTAATAATTTGTAAACAGATATTGGGGTTGGCTAGTGGAAAGGGATGGGTAACTATGCATGTTTAGCTATTAGAAGGGTAGATAACATGCCTATAGGACCTGTTTTAAATTCTGCATGTTTTTAATTCTACATTTAGATAGCATGCCTATAGGATCTGCTTTAAATGTTGCATGTATTATTCCACACCTAGATGTCCTGCCTATAGGATCTATTTCAAGTTCTGTACTTTTTATTCTACATCTAGATATCCTGTCTATAGAATCCGCCTTCAAATTCTGCATATTTTAATTCCACGCATCGAAATCATGCCAATAGGGTCTAATGGTTACTATCGCACATCATGTCCATAAGCTAAAATCAGGTTCTAAACTAGGTGCCATGCCTATAGGGTTAAATATCAATATAGAAATCATGCCAATAGGAATCTCAAGTAAATCCTGCCTGCTCCGTTTCATGTTCGACTAGATATCATGTCTATAGGAATTTAAAAATAAGCAATTGTAGAGATCATGCTTATAGGATCTGGAACTAGTCTAGTTTAAAATTAGTTCGATACTGTTCTGAACCATTCTTAAGAAACCTACTCTCCTTTTATTAATACGGTTTAGAAAGCATGCCTATAGGATCCAACTCGTCTGTTTAAAAAATTGTTACTGCTTTGCCATTTTTGAATCAGTAATAGACATCATGCTCATAGGGTATCATCAATGCACACTTAGGCAAGCCTTAGGTAATAACGATAAAATTGAAACCGTCTTTGTTTAATTAGCAACTGCTACAACCAGCAGGAAGGCCTGATTCGGACTTCTTATCTGAGTTATGTAATAAATTGGTCTGCTTTAACAACTGAAACTCCCCTGTCTTAGTACTTTAAATTCTGTCCCTTAATGTGTTTTAAAGTCATGCTATTTATGTGCTTTACTTGAGGAGGTATATCTGAGCCTCTTATTTGTTTTACATGTCTCCCCTGATATGCAGTCCTGTTTGTTTTAAATGTCGCCTTAGTCTTTTTACCTTTAAAACCCAAGAGTCAGCCTAAAATCCTCCCTCTCATAGGAATAGTAGTCCTAACTCCTCCGGGACTGATAGCAATGGGACGGGTAATAGCATGCAATAGAGGTCGAGACCAATCCGCACTTTAATACCTTGACGGGGTGGGAAGGGTAGATATGAATATGATGACCGTTGTGCTAATACCACGTGTAGCCCCTCTTTTGAGGAGTGATTACCGGGTATTGCGTTGATGTGATCCATATTATAAATAAACCTAGGACCCCTTTTCTTTTCATTTGCAACTTCTTTTCAAAATCCACTTTTTAAGAATTGCTCTTTCAAACTCTTATGTGTTTAAACTTAAATCCCCTACTATTTGAGCTTATGCTCGTCTATTTGCTAAATTGCACAAATTCACAAAAAACTGTCAGGCCGGGAACCACACTAGTGGATCTTGAGGGGTGCCTAACACCTTCCCCTTAGGATAATTTCAAGCCCTTACCCTATCTCTGGTTATCAAACAAACTTAGTAGTGAACCTTGTAGGTGTCCTAATGCACCCTAAATCATTAGGTGGCGACTCTTCAAATGCAAAACCCAGTTCCCAAAAGGAATGAGTTGTCCTATGACCAAAATTTCATAAACCCGATTTTTCGATACAAAGAGGGAAAAAGGGGGCGCGACATAGCATTAGTAGGTTTCTTCAGAAAATTGGCAAAGTTATTGCCTGATGGAATTTTGTCCAACTCCTAGTTAGTCACGTCATTAGGCATGTGATATTAAGCCTGATTATCAAAGGATTTGGTTTTGTTGCCTTCTGCTACAACATTAAATTGCATAGTCACCGGGTGACTTACATTGGCCTGCCCAATGTGGCAGCACTATTTCATCTCTATGTAACTTTTTTTCTTTCATTTTCCTTGTATATACGCAATTTTTGACCTTAGAATGCATTCCCAATTTAATTATTTGGGCTTTTACTCAGACTTTAAAGATTCAAATCACTCGAATTAGCTGCATAACATCTACATCACTCGGAATCATCCTACAAGGCATAAAATACGCAATTAGTATAACACACTAGCTATTAAAGCGCAAACTCAATTAAAGTACAGTAAATTAGATTGCAATAAGCGACTAAAATACGAGATTATAGCCTACCATCAACACCCCACACTTAAACCATTGCTCGTCCTCAAGCAATCAAACTACACTTTATATAGACACGACCTTATTAAACAATTCTTCTAACTCATCATACCAAGAATCTTTAAAATAGACTAATTAAGCACAAGAATGTAACATCTTCACCTCAAGATTTGACTCACAAGTACCACGTGATGTTTTATACTTCAATACCACACAAGAGGGGGGGTGATTTGTGTGGTACCCAATTTTCGCTTCGCTTAATTATAGAAGGACCTGGTTCTTCTATGTGTTCCAACTACTACTGTTGCGGAATAATAAATACAGAAAATAAAGGACACAGAGATTTTACGTGGAAAATACCTGGCTCAAAAGGTGAAAAAACCACGACCTACCTTCTAGTAGGATTTTCCCAAACTCTCCACTAAAATCACTGAGCCAAAAACTGCATTTACAAAAACTCTTTTGTAAACCTAGGATTAACTCTAATCCCGTTGTGGCACACAGCCTCAACTATTGCGACAACTTCAAGTTAACTCTAAGTTGAAAACTCTAAGTACCTAATATAATTGCTTCTAAATAAGCTGAAAGGTACAATGTAAAATCACCTACTACAATTGAACTAGAATAAAAGATAGGCACTTGGAACTAGTTCTTCTATCTGGTTCAAGTAGCTTCAGGATTGCACGTTTGAATCACACATAAATTGCTTGCAAAATTGCCTTGCTATTTTGCTCTCAATTCACGTTTAACTTCTGCTTATGTGCATTGCCTGAAAAAGAGAACAACACTAATATTTAAGGAGTTAGCAATTAGAGATTGGCTAGAATACAGATGCTACTCTTCCTTGGTGGAAGAGTTCTAGTTGGTCTCATCCTCTAACTCTATCCATTTCTTAAGCCATGTTTCTCTTTATGTAAGGAGTCTTTCTCCTTATCCAGTATGCAACCTTTTCGATCTTGATCAGGAGGTATTACTTCTGATAAGTAAGGTTTATCTCCTTCACGTGCATCTCACGTGTTTGGGTTGATTATAACTGTGCTTTACAAGATGGACCTGGTTTATGTCTGAGTTCTTTTTGTTAGTCTTCAAAACATCACCTTTACTTGGGCCAACAAATTCTCCCTTTTTGATGATGACAAACTCTGTGCTTTTCACTCACTTAGGCCCTGTCAGAACTCAGCTTATTCATCAATACAAAGTTAGAAAAATTTACTTATCATCAAGGACCAGGTTCATTAGGTTATAAACATCACTTATCCAGAATATATAAAGTACAATATCTCTTCCCCCTTTTGGCATCATCGAAAAGTTGCATAAACAAAGTGTGATTCCCAGAATTTTAACAATTACTTATGGCCACTGGGGCAACTGCAAGTGCAATCATGGATTAATCGTTAGTAATCAAGCAAACACATTCAAACTATTCAAGGAAATATTAACAATGAACAAGAGCAAAAATAGTAGATTTCATTGATAGGAGATATGTTGCTACCACAATCCACAAAAAGAAAGCAAAATATTCAAAACATGAGCAAAAGAGAGAGAAATCCCTAATCTAGGTCACTGGTGGTACTAGACAGGTTCAGAAGATGAAGGCTAGAGGTTCTAAGGCTTGGAAGAGCTAGAGGGTTGGTTTTGGGTTTGAAGAAGATTCAGCATATTTTGAAGAATGCCCTCATTCTTCTCCTTTTCCTTGGTAAGATCAGTTCTGAGAGCATCCCTCTCAGATTCAACCTCTGCTAAGCGAGCCTTTAGCCTAGCTATCTCAGCATCCTTTGCCCCACTCTCCTACACTAGAGCTCTGACTTTGCCATTTATAGGTGTCTTCTTGGATGAACCAGGTTCATTAGGAATGGCAGTGACCTCATAGTCACAAGCAATCAAAGTGTTGATTCCAAAGTGATCCTTGCTTGTAGCCATTTCCCACTTCTTTAGTGGCACCTTAGAACGATCAAGCGCAGTAGTCAGAATAAACCCATAAGGAGTAGCATGGGCCTTGGAGCCATTGATAACCCTGTCCAGTAACTTGATGATAAATGTAGGCCAGTTGATTTGTCTGCTACTTTCGAGACACTCCATCAGAACTAAGTCCATATAGTTAGCAACGTGCCTTCTCTCCTGCCTGGGCAGTAGGCACTTGTTGACAAATTCAAATAGGACTTTGTGTTGTGGCTTTATTTCACTCTTGTGCAAAAACTTGGCCTCATTCACTTCTTCAACATCACAGAATCTCCTAGTGATTTCAAGGGTAGGAGGAAGGGACTCCGGACTTGGCCATCTTTGCCTAGTATAGTCATCGTATCCCTCAGCAGGAATGTCAAGAATGTCACCCAGCTTTTCTGCATCGAAGGTCACTTGAACCCCTTTCACTCGGCTTCCTGGCTAGCCTTCCATCCATCTGAAGGACCATGTCCTTCCAACCCTGAACAGCTAGTGCATCAACCAATCGAACCATTCCTGGTTCCACCAAGTCTTTCAGCAATCTACCTTTCAAAATTTTTCTTTTGCCAAACTTGGCCAGCTTGTCTTGTTCACCATCAAACTCACTTTCGTCTTCACCACTCCATTCTTCATCCTCAGCAATTCTAACTGGCTTGTTTTTCACTGTAGACCTTGTCCTCTTGGCCAATGAAGGTTCAACAGCTTTAGACCCTGATGAAGACTTCTTGGAAGAAGTCCTGGTCTTTTTAGGCTTAGGTGTCTGAACCTCCACAGTTATATGTTCCTCATGATGGACATGTTCCATCTCCTCAACTTCAACAGCCTCAGAAGGCTCTGCAACCTTAGCTTTTCCTTTATCCATCCTCTTCTTCTTGCTTTTAGCCAAATCCTTTTGTAATTCACTCTCACTTTGTTTCACCATACTTCTTGTGGCTCTTCCCTTTGGCAAGGGAATTTCAGTAGTTGTTGGAGAAGAAGCCTTTCTTTTCTTGGAAGGTTTGGCAGTGCTGGGTGCTTTTGGTGTTGTGGTTCTCCTTTTCTTTGGATCATATCTAGCACCCACTTTCTTCAAAAGGTCTGCTAGGGTCTCCTCAATAGATGAACCGGATTCATCTGCCTGTGAACTAAGACTAACCAACCCTTCAGCAGCCTCCCCTGAGCCACTTCCCCCTGTCTTCTTGCTACTTTCTTCCTCAGTTGCACGATCAACCCCACAGATAGCTGGTACCACCAATTCAGAAGTGGGTAAAGAACCAGCCACTTCTTTCCCTTTTCCTCTCACATTACTATGCATACCCTCACTCTCTTTTTCTTTTTCACCTTTATTTTTACCACCTCTCCTTCTTGACTCAGGCAATTCCACATTCCTAACAGAACCAACCAGAACCGACCTATTGTCTACATTCTCAACCAAAATAGAACGTACCTCATAAGAGAAGTTTTGAGCCTTCTCAGAGTCAGAAGACCCAGTTCCTTCCCCCTCACTCGCAGATTTGAACGAATCATCTAAGTTCTCTGAATCTTGGGAGCAATTTTATACTTCAATACCACACAAGAGGGGGTGATTTGTGTGGTACCCAATTTTCGCTTCACTTAATTATAGAAGGACATGGTTCTTCTATGTGTTCCAACTACTACTGTTGCGGAATAATAAATACAGAAAATAAAGAACATAGAGATTTTATGTGGAAAACACCTGGCTCAAAAGGTGAAAAAACCACGACCTACCTTCCAGTAGGATTTTCCCAAACTCTCCACTAAAATCACTGAGCCAAAAACTGCATTTACAAAAACTCTTTTGTAAACCTAGGATTAACTCTAATCTCGTTGTGGCACACAACCTCAACTGTTGCGACAAATTCAAGTTAACTCTAACTTGAAAACTCTAAGTACCTAATACATTTGCTTCTATATAGGCTGAAAGGTACAATGTAAAAGCACCTACTACAATTAAACTAGAATAAAAGATAGACACTTGGAACTGGTTCTTCTATCTGGTTCAAGTAGCTTCAGAATTGCACGCTTGAATCACACATAAATTGCTTGCAAAATTGCCTTGCTATTTTGCTTTCAATTCACGTTTAAATTCTGCTTATGTGCATTACCTGTAAAAGAGAACAACACTAATATTTAAGGAGTTAGCAATTAGAGATTGACTAGAATACAGATGTTACTCTTCCTTGGTGGAAGAGTTCTAGTTGGTCTCATCCTCTAACTCTATCCATTTCTTAAGCCGTGTTTCTCTTTGTGTAAGGAGTCATTCTCCTTATCCAGTATGCAATCTTTTCGATCCTGATCAGGAGGTATTACTTCTGATAAGTAAGGTTTATCTCCTTCACGTGCATCTCACATGTTTGGGTTGATTATAACTGTGCTTTACAAGATGGACCTGGTTCTTGTCTGAGTTCCTTTTGTCAATCTTCAAAACTTCACCGTTACTTGGGCCAACAATTCCGAATAACTTGAAAACCAACACCGACGATTCACGCAAGTCATAATACTACCGGCGAAGTGCAAATGCTCAAAGCGATCGGTCGGGTCGTTACATCCTTCACCACTTAAACATACATTCATCTTCGAACGTTCCAGGAGTCGTTCCGAAGCTATCAAATCACGGTGTAACCTCACCATGCACATACCCGGGGTTGATCCCCCATCACCCTGCTTCATATAAGACTGCCAACACAACATAACTAGAGATCCTTACTTACACTTTGGTCCTTAAACCTTAGAACCCAATCTCCGATATCCGGAATTCATAATAAGGCCTGAATCTCGCATCTACACACTGTATAAGTCTGAACAAGCTGAATTAAGTCATAACCATATCCCAAGATGTAATCACATGATATACTCCATCACTCAGATACTCACAACAGTAACTGCTGACCATTATGGCTGCCCAAATACGAATCCGGTGTCGGTAGCAAACCTCATATCGATTAGAACCTTGTTCAAAACCTTCATACTCTGCCGATGATGAAAGAAACACGCATAATCTCTTAACCACTCATCTGATCAATAGGCCAAGAAACTCACTCGTCCGACCAGGGGCATTGCCCAAATCCTCAGCAAAATATAGTATCATTCTTCCAAACCTTCCTTATCCCAATACAATAGTGCAAATGTTAGG